>NW_009593580.1:1460-2323 GCF_000690535.1 Cariama cristata
GCTCAGCTCGTGCGGGGCCCGGGCTGGCACAGAGCGGATGGGGCGAAGCCCTTGTCCGTGGCAGGCAGCACGCCGTGCACCGCGGCTCCCCGGTCCCCCCTCGCAGACACAGTTAAATGAGATCTGGTTTTGGCACAACGGGCTGCATTTCCCCCCGAGCAGTTTCTGCCTTGTCATGGCATTTTAATAGATGCAGGTGAGGCGGGGAAATGGCTCTCGAACTGACTCTTGGGGCACATTTGGGCCCTATCCTGTATCCTGCACACAGCAAAGGTAACAGGGAACCCCCCCGTCGATGATGCTGGTGCACCACGGGAGGGCCAGGATGGCCCCTTCCCGCACCAGACCCGCAGCCACCCGGCCCCAGCCTGTTTAGTGCAGTTGTAGTTAACAGTGAAGGGGTTTGTTGCTGGGAGCTGGTGCTCCACAGCAGCCTCGGGGACTCTGGTCACATTCGAGGCACACCTGGCCTTTGCTGGGTTCGTGGGTTCGGCCCAAACGCCCCGAAAGTGTTTCCCCTGCTGCGGGCCAGCCTGGTGGCAGGAGCTCCCGGAGCTGCGGGTGAGGGCAGGATGAGGCTTCTGCCCCGCGCCTGGATGCCGCCTCTGCTGCTGCCCCCCAACACCCCCCCAGTGTGCATGGGCGAGACAGACCCGTGCGAGCGTTGGTGTACATAGCTGTACATAAAGGCAGGCAGTGGATACAAGACACTGCAACAGCTTTTGACTGGTAAACGGATAGTTTTGTACCGCACCATCCTGCCTCAGCGATGCCGACTTCTTGTGCAATAAAGCATAAGCAGCTGCCGAGGTGTGTGTCCCTGGTCGGTGTGTCGCGCGGGGGGGACAGCCCGGTGCAACCCT
>NW_009593581.1:0-244 GCF_000690535.1 Cariama cristata
GCGCACCAAAAGGTTGCCCTCCCCCCCTTCCCCTGCCAAGAAAGGGAGGGCATGCTGCACCAGAGGACACACAAAGCCATTTTCTGATGATAAAACAAAAATAACAAACGAATCCCACTCGCCCAGGGGCTGCCGGCGGCACGCGGCTCATTACCAAATCACATAGGTGGGTCCATAGACACGGACTGGAGCTCCATCAAGAGCCGAGCTCTCAGCCGGGGACAAAACGGGCACCCCAGCACCC
>NW_009593582.1:0-2242 GCF_000690535.1 Cariama cristata
TGACAGGTAGCCCTTTCCAGTCACGAATGACAACAGCTGTATTTATAGCTGCAAGAGAATTCTGGATAAAGCTTCCATTATTTAACTGTCTAGTTATTAAAACAATCTATACGACCAAGATGAGGAAGTTTATCCTGCTCAAAAAAACCCAAACCAAAACCCAACCCAACCAAATCCCCAAAAGTATGTTGATATAATGCTTAAAATGGCAATATGAGAGTCTATATTTGGTTTGTTAATAAAGATTTCTGTGACACTGCTTATCAGTTTATCTCATCATCACTTGAGCGCAATGATTTACTAAAGCCTTTAAAATAATACCATAATCCTTATTTTGGGGGCTACATTACTGCACAAGTTCATACAGGGAGTTCATTTGGGAAGTTCCTAGCAGAGCTAGGAAGAGACTCTGGACATGCTAATTTCTTATCCAATGCTTAAACCTAGGAGCTTGTCTAAAATTTTATAAACAACTCTAGTCCAGTCAATTCTCCAGCTCAATCTTCTAAAAGCTTAAATAGTCTTTATGTTAAACGCATCCAGAAATCAAGTGTTTTCAAACAGCTGTCCTCATGTATTCACAGTAATGGGGTTGGTGCCAAAACACCCAAAAGCACATCAACCATCCCTGGTTGGATTACAGCTTCACCACGTGCCTGCTGGAAGCCAGCTCTTTGCGCTTCACCTGACACGGTTTCGAGTAAAACCTCATTTCTCTCCTCCTCCTCAGTTTTAGTTTGTTACTTCTGGTTTATGTTCTAGCCTAGCCTCCAAAACACAGCATTGAAGCCACCCATGTCCCCATTACCTGACTATATACCCACTAGTGAATTTGAACTGGGAATCTGAGCATTGCTTTGGCCCAGTAAAACACACATCTATTGATGTCTCAAACAGCAATTGTTTTTAAAAACGTGAGGACTCCAACCACCAGTGTATTTATCCATCTCCAATTGTAGCTCACCCTCCAGCACACTGCACAAACAGAGATTCACTAATTATCTTTTGGAGGTGAGCTTGGCAACTCCAGCTTTGATGCTCTGCTTTGCAATTAAATGTATTCCAGCAGCCACATGAGGGAGAAGGAAAAAAATACAGCTTCCAGTTCTGCAATGACCTACTTACGGCATTAAAGCACTGAGGGGGAGGGGGGGCTGGAGGGGAGAGGAGAGGTCTAACTACAGCTTAATGCAAGCTGACGCTTATCTGTGCTTCAGACTACACAGCAATCAATATCAGATATGACTTCACATCCTACAGAAAATATTGGCAAGACAAAGAAATTTAATGACAGGAATAAATTAATACAAGACCTTGGTTCTCAAAACCTGCAGTAGTTTTAATATCCAATTTTTTTTTTCTGCCTACTTTGCCATGTCTCATACCACAGTACTCCTAAAGTTTGTGTTAAATTCACAGTATTATTCAAGCTATGGGAACCATCGTACCGAGCACTGTACAGTCACAGGCTCTCTGTCACAGACAGCATACCTTCTAACTAGACAAGTACAGAGATTCTCATTCCTCCCTCTCAATGAATAAAGCAAGGCAAAGGCAAAGAACCTGATTTATTTAGCATCACTAAGCTAAGTCAATGCCTGAGCCACAGATTGACTCTAGATCTTCTCATTCATTTCTAAGCCCCGCCCCTCCAATATTTTTTTTTCTCCCCCCTCACAGATTGTATTTAAGCTTTAAGGCAATTAACCAGAATCAGAGAAAGGTGTTGATCATGGGAACATTTTTGCATTCTGCTGGGGATCCCAGAATGCACTGGGATTTTAGGCACAGAATGTATTTTGGGGTGTGGTTTCTGTTTTCAATATTCCACTACCTTGGTTTACAGCACAGACACTGTAATTCCTGGATTTCACTAACTGTAATGCTTATTGATGACATAGTCAAATGGAAGCCACGCTTAACAGTGCTATAAGCTGGACTCTTCCAAAATGCCATATACTTGCAGCGTGTGAATGTGAATCATTTAAATACCACAGGAACCAAAAAAGGTTTTGAAAGTTTAATTGCCAGAGTTGAGCCAAAGGCATCAGTAAGCACTTAAAAATCTGTTCATTCATTTGTACCTTTTGTATAGTATCAGATGAAGCACAGGAAACCCCTTTAACTTATGCTGGAGTAAATTCAAGACAACAGTTTGAGGCCAATCATCCGCAACTTTTTTTTTTTCTGATGTCAGGTGAAATATTAACCAATGTTTCCAAAACTTTACAAATATATTCGA
>NW_009593583.1:0-805 GCF_000690535.1 Cariama cristata
GGGCATCACCTCCCTCCCAGCTGTCGTGCAAAGCGTTTGTCGGCTCGATGCTGAGGGAAACTTTAATTAAAAAAATCATGAGAAAATCCCCCAAGTACTGGAGAGGGTCCCTAAAAGGACGGGGTGAAGTTGTGACCCGGTTTTGGGGTGTGCGTTTCGGCCTGTGTCTGCGCTCGCCCCCCCCCACTTGCGCGGTCTCCCCGTTGGCTTTCGGCCTGGGTGTTGTGCTGCCCGGTGCAGTAATGTATGGCTTTGGTGGTGTGGGGAGCGGTTGGTGGCAACCTTTTAAACAAAAAAAGGCTTTCTCCTGCGCTTTCACGAGGAAGCAAATAAATCCTGGTTATTTCCGTAGCAGAAGTTGGTCTGCATCCCCACCACCGAAACAAAACAGCCCGTAATGCTCCCGTGACAGCGTAGCCCTCTGCTTTTCATCTCCTGCAAGGATTTGGGAAATCCAAGGCTCGGCAACACGGTTGGATCTTTCTTCAGCCCCATGGCGAGATGAAGTCTGGAGGAAAGGGTGTGAACTAGAAAATTGGACACCCCACCTCTTTTTTGGTCAGTGTTGATGAAAACACAGATTCATCCCTTTGGGAGTGGGGGTTCAATCTTCAAAATTCATCTTAAAACCAGCAAATGCCTACAAAAGGTAAATAGGTTATCATTTCCATGACAGCAGATCTTTGACTCAGCCATTTCTGAATGTTTTGTCCTGAAAACCAAGTCAGAAGCACATCACAGAAGTCAGGGCACATCCTCAACAGTGGATCTTATGCTATGTCCTGGTTTGGCTGAAACAGAACTA
>NW_009593584.1:0-23251 GCF_000690535.1 Cariama cristata
TTTTTTTTTTTTCCCCCTGGAAAACCACCGAGCAAATAAAGTCCCATTTGCTCCAGATGAGTTAATAATTACACAGGCTTTGCAAACACAGCTGATGATAGTCAAGGTTTTGCAGAGCACAACCTCTATGTGGACAAACACCATTGGGGGTGGATGAAATACAGGTGCAGGAGCATGCTCTCGCTCCCTGTGCTGCTCACAGGTCATCACAGCTCTGCAAATTCACTCCCTCTCACCTGGCTGTGGGCACACTGTGGCCTTTGCAAGTTGAAACCCATCACAGAGAAGTCCTGGCTGAAGTCCACGTTTTTAATGTTTTGCTTCGTTCCACATTCGAATGCGTACAACATCTAAAGGCAAACAGATCAAACTGAGCACTGTTACAGCTTCATACACCAAATACACACTTCTAATGTGTGATCCTGGTAGCCTTCTTCCAAACTCTCTTTAAGATGGGCATTTGCAATGAAGTCAAGGCTCATGTCATCCCTGCCTTTGCGCTGATGAGCGCTGCCAAACTGCTCACTTGATGGTGACCAGCTGCTGTGTGATGGGTTATACCTAGAATAAACACTTTTTGAGGGATAACCTGCCTCTTACCCTATTTGTGTGTGGTGATTAGCACAATGGGTGTCCACAGATAGGATTTGAGCTGATGTTATAAAGTACATAAATAATAATCCCACCAGTTCATTTTCAAATCCCCAGTTATAAAACACCACGGACCATAGATGCAGTGACTTGTCTCAAATCCCACAGACGTGTCAGAACTCAAGCACAGAACTCAACTGTGGTCTCCCATCTCCTGCTGCAGTAAGCAAACCTCTGGAAACCATCATTGGTTTCTAGTCAGAAAATGGAAGGTGTTCTCGAATGGAAGGATCTGCAACATTAATGGCTGATGACTGGGGCATTTAAAACAAGGCTGTTCTTTAAAAGGAAAGATCTAAGAAAGTATCTTCAGATGCAACCCACATCAGGATAATCAGACTGAAATTGGAGAAGAATGCCACAAACAAGCAAGTATCCCAACAGCCACAGTTGTTTGGCCTACAATAGAAAAAATATTTACAAACTTTGGCAACAAAATCAAAGCTGACAACAGTCATCTGCTTCAGGGTCAAACCTTCCACTGGCTTTTTGCAGCATTTTATTCTATATCCAAATATAACCCTACCATAGTCTCCAAGACTGGACTACTTGAGAGGTTTATGTAGAACCTAGGGGAATAAAACCACTAAAAATACCCTGTCCTTGGGGAAATGGACTTTTTCTTCCTCTCTGTACAACCCTTAAAACACTGTGTAGGGTACATAAACTTCAAAATCTGGGCCAAAGATTATGTTCACTGAGCATCACCCCATAATGGAAAGATTTCCAAGTGTATATATTAGTTCTGCTCAACCTTTATCAGAAAGCCTCTTCTGTTAGTTTCCCCTTAGGAAAAGTCACAAAGTTCTCGGTATAAATGATGTAAAATAATAAGCACTGAACCAATTTTGGCACCAACAGTAGTTGGTGGGATGAATGAGTACTTGATTTGAGTCCCCATTAAGCGCTGACATGTTTACAGGCCACACTTTATTACTGAGCGTACCGGGAATTTGGCAGTAGGGAAGTCTGAATCTGTTTAAGGCTAATAAGGCGAATACACTCCTTCTATCCTCATCTCCTTTAAGACTCTAACTGCCGCAGTCTGGCTTTCTCATGAAATTGTACAAACTGGAATACGAACTCAAAGGAGAGGAGAACTCTTACCAGCAGCCTGGCACAACTCTGATATGTCTGGGGAGGTTTCACAGCCAAAACTGCAGCTGTTCTCTTCTTAGTTATCAGGAGCTGATGGGAGCCCAGAGCAATGGGGTTTCTAGCACTGAATGTCACCCCTTGGAGTTGGAAGGTGCAAGCGAGGTCACAGAAGGGTGGTGGTGGCAGGATGGTGCGGCTGCAGGCTCTGCAGGGCTTCCTGATGACACCTGGCCAGACCCTGCAAGTGGGAAATGAGATTCTCCTGTTTGTAAGCAGTATAAATCAAGAACACAGATCTTCCAAGTGGTACCATTCCTCCTGGAGATGTTTTAATCACAGCCAAGTGGCTGTGCTTTTTGCATGTAGGTGTGAGGAACTTACAGAGTCTAGGAGATGGCTGTGAACTCCTCATTTACAGAGGAGAAAAAGCAAATGAACCTGCTGCTTGCTGGTGATGACATGGAGAATGAGTCTGAGAAGGATGCGGGTGCGGTGTTTAGTTACAAGCAAACTTGCTTCAGAAATAGTCAGAAATGGCCAAAGGAAAATCACCAGCTCCCAAGAGGGACTGCTGTTGCAGCAGGCCGATCACCAGTTGGGAAGACTTCCCTTGCCCAGGCAGCAACGAGGAGAAAGGTGGTGAACAGGGATCCAGGCTGCCAGTGCCCAGAGACAGCAGCTGCCATCCAGGAGCAGCTGGGAAAAAACAAAATGCATCAGAAGAGGGCTTGGCAGTACCAGCTTCTAGGCAACTCCACCCAGCTGCCCCTAATGCCTACAGGAGATGTTGGAGCTCAGCACCTTGTGAGACCAGATCCTGTTTGAGCTCTCCAGTGCCCAGAAGGACAGGCAGGGCGTGAGGGACAGAAGAGTTTTCTGAACCTGCTGCTGTCAGGCTGTGCTTGTACACAGCAGAGTCAGGCTCTGGGTCTGCTCGCAGCCTTTCGGCCTGACTTGCTAGGTTAGCGGTTCCTCTCAAAGTTGAAAGCCTCCTTTGGCCTGTCACTTAGCCATTACAAATTAATTTCTTATTTTCCTTCATAATGCAATTGCTGCAAGTTAGTCAGATATGTGGGACAAATTCTCTCTTTGGCTTTTGATTTTCTGTATTTAAATAGAGTATAATGCAATTTATGAAGTGTTACATGATAATTTTCCCTAATGGTTGCTCTAAGAAATGAGATCCTTTATTAGATATTTTCCATTGTTTCAGAATGACATTTGTCTAAATATCCTTTCTTATTTTTCTGTAAAGGTAGCTCTGGGAGTTTCTCTGATCCAGCAATAATAATTTATTGCCTATTTGGAATTAGGCCCTTTTAGATAGCTTTTCTGCAAACAAGGTTTCTGTTCTTGCCTATGAACTCTTGAAACTTTCACTCCTTAAGTGGGATCTGACAAAGTTAATTACCTGCTATCAAGCCCAAATCATTATTTTAAAATTAGTATTTCTTAAGGGTTTTTGACAGTATTAACTTAAAAAATATTATCACTAGGAAATACCTGGTCAGGTAATATTTGGTTGCCATTTTCCCTTACATATTGGATTAAATAATTGTGGGTAAAATGCTGGCTGAATTTGACTGACGGTAGCAGCGAGGAGAATGGTGTAATTGTTAATGCTATCCTGTTCCAGAGGCAAAATGTCAGCAAAATGTCTGGTTGTTTTGCTTTTTTTTCTGGGTCTAAATTATTTATATTAGAATGGGAAAAAATCTATATTTTATTTCTTTATTTCCACAAATATCTAACATACTTGTTTATAATTTCTCTAGAAGTCTTTTGATATCCACAGTGGCATGATTTAAAATAGGAGATAAAGATTTGATACCCTTGACTAGATGACCAAGCTAAGGCACACACAGTTTTTTCCAAACCACAATGAACCTAATTTCTCAATTTTTCAATAAATGACAACATTTAGGATATTAACTCCTGAATACTTTGCTTAGATACAAAATCATGTGTCCTGTAGCTGTTTCTTCATAGATTCCTTCAACACTTAATACTCCTAAGTTAGTATAATCATATAGTTTGATCCATCACTGAATTAACAGATTCCTTACAGAATGTAAAAAAATGCTTATATTTGAGCATTTACATCACTATCATTTTCTCTGCATACTGCAAAATGCCATGTTCCTTTTACGAGTTGCCCCAGTTGAGCTGTTATTCTGATCTATTTCTTATGCCAGACATTCAGAATGAAAGAAGTGAGGACAACCTTGGTAGCTTCCTTTCACAGCTGAAACTCCTTAGTATATATCTATTAGATTTTACCTGGCAGAGAAGGAGAACAGTTTACTAAAATCCTCATCTGACCTTTATGTCCACCACTAGCAATTCTAAGAGAGACCACTTCATTAGTTTAGCGGCATGAACTGGGACCTTGTTGCAATGCTAGGAAAGATATGAAATATTGTCTCTACTCCACAGAGCTATTGAAGTATAAATTGCTAGTATGAATATTTGTACAGCACAAATGAAGGGACAACATAAAGCAACATACCCAGAGAATAGGCATTGTTAACCTAGCACGAGAGAAGGGATTTGCAGTAATCTGGATGCGTCCCTCACAAGTCGCACATCAGACTATGGAGTGAACTCCCCCCCGAGCTCCTGGTTCATGATGGGTACAAGCCGTGCATGAGGCAGGCTGACCAGAAAGCTGTGTCTGCAGCCCCAACACCTGGAGAAGGGAGATGGTGAGAAAAGGGTCCAGACCCATCACTTTCCACTGCATTGGTTTTAACACCAATAATCATGATTCAATGCTTTTCAAATTTCTGCTGGAATGACAGTATTATCATCTGTATCAGTACCAGCTTCTGCAGCTCCACAGGGGCGCAGGGACCACTTCTGGATCTACCTCAGAAGGCTCAGTCCACACACTGCAGGACTGGCTGACATACTGGGCACATGACAGCCATGTTATTGAGGGATGATGCAGTCTGGATGGGTTTTGTATAGCATGGACAAGCTGTTCCCCTGAGTGGGAAGTTTAATTTTATCAGGATGTCCAACAAAGAGGATCAGTGGGTACTGTCATAACGTCCCAAATCTTTGGTTCTACTTGTCTCATAAGTACTTTACATGGGATTTAGACCTATTTTTACTCTTTGTTTTGTCTTTCTCACACTAAAGTAATGTAAGTAAACCAATCATTTGAACAAATAAACTCTGGCAGAACCAAAAGGTCTTAATGAAGGAGCTGCAGCTGCAGGGCTGGTTGAAATGCGGTGATGTGGCTGTCAGCTGGCCAGTCTTCCCCTCACATAGGTCTGAATGAACAGCTGAACTGCAAGCTCCATGTCACATATCAATGCTAAATGACACCCAAGAAGGGTACAAAATTACAGGTCAATAGACAGGAGCTCTAAAGGGAAATAAGGAGTAAGGGAAGAAAGTAGTAAAAGCAGTGACAGAGAATGAAAAGGAAGATTCAGAGTAGGAAAAAAAATATGTATTACATTATTATCCAGAAATTATTTTGGCAAAATTACTCTTCATTATTTTTTATGCATTTATTCCTCTTAAAAAGGAATTTTCCAAATTCTCCTCCTCTCTAACTGTGAAATAAATTATGAACTGTAGGCAAGAGAAGCTGTATCACTTCCAGTGGGTCTAGTTACACTCAGTCCCAATATACAATAGCACTCAAATGCTTTTTCTTCTGCCATGCTTGAAGAGTACTACAAAGCATTCCCAGTCTGTTTGCAAAGTCAGCCAACAGTGTCCTGCTGTGCCTGGGGAAGTATGAGTCAGTTCAGATGGGTTTGGCTTGTAGGTTTGTGGGGAAATGGGATGAAGAGATGAAATTTGCTTTGCCTGGTGGGCTCAGAAATTGAGAAAGGGGAGAAAAGCAGCTCATGAGAGAATGAAGACCTAATGCGGGAGAAGTGTGAGTGAGTCGTGTGTCCCCCCCCAGGGCTGCAGAATTTCAGGAGGACTCTTTCCAAAAGCTGCCATGCCATGGCCAGCCTGCAGATCTGCAGCCCCAGAGTTAGCCCATCCCCACACCAGGGCCAGCACCGCATGCGTACAATGCACAGGGAGCGGTGGGCTGGGGAAGGAGTGCATCCACAGCATGTTGAAGTGGGATGCAGGCTTCAGTGAGAGCAGTGAGAGGTCTGTCACATCCGGGGAGTCACATCTCTGCTGGGCTTCTATTGACAAAATGAATATTTGGTTTCATGGCAGACCAGAATGAAGAGACATCTGAAATCAGTGAGTCTGCAGAGTCTGCGTCGCTGGCTGACACCTCAGCAGAGAAGGTCACACAAGGCTCTGACACTGACCTAGAGGTTGAAGGTGAATGTTTTCTGACCATCTGCCTTCACTAGCCTTTCCCTCACAGTCAGAGCTGTACCTACCAACTGGTGTGTATCCAAAATGGAGACCAGGGACACAAACCTGCCAGGGTCCTGACAACCTCATGTAATCTGGCAATTGATAAGGGTCAGGAGGGATGAATTTCCCTCTAAGAGCTCTCCCTTTGATGTCAGGCATCTTCCTTCAGCTGCCTTCTATGCACCGTGGCTATTCCTTTGCTCCTTCTTCTCTCCTCTAGTCCTTAATAATGAACACTACCAGACCAGCCGGCTGCCTGGGCAGCAGGCAGCTAGCTGAAACCAGGCATGGGACTGAGGCCCTGTTTGTGTGCTCCTGATGAAACACTGCATAGCAATTGTGGTGCGCATACCAAAGGTTTGCCACAACTGTCCTAGACTTTTCTGGTGGCTCTCCTATTATCTTCTGCCTCGTGAAGTCAGTCCTCTGGCTGAACAAGAATTGCACTCATTTTTGTAACAGTAGGATTTGTCCATAATTTAGGATGAGAACTTTTTAACTTGTTATAAATGGAAGAAAAATCAAAAACCGTAAGAATGCAAGAACAAAAGACTGTTTTGTTAGAGGCCTCAGAATGAACTGGAAAATGGCTTTGATGAGAGGGGAGTTTGTCTTGAGGTCAGACCATTGAATGCATATAACAACATGGAGAAATATGAGCTCTAAGCATGGGGTTTGACGAAGGAATTCCAAATGACAGGTTTTTGTGGAAATACAGCTGCCAGCTGCACTGCTATGTCTCACTGCAGCTGTGTCAACAACACCCAATGGCCAAGATGAGAATGCTGGGATTCTTTCTGCTGGTTGTAAGCCAAAATGTTCTGAGCTGCCCTAGCTCTGCTGGCAATATCAGCTGCATGCTTCAATTAAGATTTTAAAAAAAAAAAAAAACCAACATGAAACATGAAAATGTTTTTGCCTGATGTCAAGAATTCTCAGTTACGCCAAGAAAGGTTTAGTTACAGTGCAGACTGGTGAGAAGCTGCAGCAAGTCACTGGATGCCAAATGGAGAAGCAAGAAGGATACATTAACTCTTGGAGGCCTGGGATAAAGGGATGGGGAGAACCAGGGGAAGACACCCCTTTAAGAGTAAAAACCTACTGTTGTTGCATAGTGTTACTTAATTTTATTAAGTTAGTTAATTTATTTAAAAGGAGGGAGGACACTGAATGCATCACTCATCAATATACTTTTTCTCTGTAGATCCTGAGAAGGCCTTTACGAGCATTATGGGTGCAGAGCTGTACTTGGAAGCATGAAGGCTGATGGAGGTTGTGCCTGTCTCACACTTTATTCAGAACCTGGCCAAGCCTCATATAAACCTGAACCACCGTGGTCTAGGACCCAAAGGTGTCAAAGCCATTGCTATTGCTCTGGTGGTGAGTAGCCAGTAAGAGTGGGGCCACTGTTCTCAAGAACAACAGGCATTTTAGGCCTCTCTCAGGCCTGGAAGCCATCACTGAGTACACAGTGTGAGAGAAAAAGTTATGTGTCTTCCCCATAGGAGCTTTGAGCATCCCTCATGTTTCTAATCTCCTGTGTAGGAAAGTCTGGTGTAGCAACTGCTGGCCTTTGCTGGAGTCACCCCCAAGAGCAAACTGATGCTCCTCCATGGGACACAAGTCCCCAGTGCTCCTAACCCCTCCAGGGCCTGAGGTAGGGCTGGAGGGATTCGTATCCCAGACTCTGGGTTCTGCATAGGGATGTGCTACACTCATCAATGGACAGGCCCAAGCTGCCTGAATTGGAGCTTGGATCTGAATGTGGGTCTCTAGGTTGGCAAAAAGCAACAGAAAGTCCTGCCTACTCAAAACCTCTCCAAAAAAGCATCTCTTTTGTATGCCAGTTCCCACTGCCATGGCTCTGTCACGTCCCCTGATCACTGCCATGCTTGAGACCTGCAAGGCTTTCTGAGGTTTGGAGGAAATGTCTAGTGTCTGTTGAACTGAGGAAACTATCCCCTTCATTAACTTTTCAGGAATTTTTTGTGTGTCTTTGTTTACCTTTGTGTCTTCCCAGTCCAACGCAAGCATCACCCATCTAGAGTTGGAAGACAACTGCATTCTGGCAGAAGGAGCCACATGCATAGCAGAGATGCTATGAGAGAATTCCTCCCTTCAAGAACTGGTACCCAATCTGACGTAGTTTGTAGCCAAAATTATTGCTCACCAAGTTCAATCATCTGAAAGAAAAACAATTTATTCCATTATGGTTTTAACCAAATAATCATCGTTCCCATGCAAAAACTTTCACATTCTGAAAGTCATGGCATTTTATATTGCTCTACTTTTAAAAAGTACAAGCATCTGAAAAGCAGAAGTGTGCATGTGATGGCAGTCTGGTGAGTCTGGAACTACTCTCTTCATTAGCAGATGTGACAACATTACCATAACTAAATCTTTCTAGTTCATGCTGAGCCAATGGAAAAAATGTTTTGGTCAGGAACTTTCATTCTCCAGTATGACAAGGGGAAACTTTTCTAAGTGGATTAAGGGAATAATGCAAAACTTTCAGATATGAACTGGTAGGAATGTTCCTTCGATCTGAAACTGGGGTATACAAAATGCATTTTGTTAGGCCATGGAATGTGTGTTACACTGGAAAAAAAGATTCTTGGCCAAATGCCTCTTGGTTCACTGAAGACAAAGACCCATGTGAAACTGATGGTTCTAGGGCTTTATTCCTGCTAGGAAGGATGCAGGGTTAAATGCACCTATAACTTACATGTTAAGTACTGTTTGGCTGTCATTTCTCATATTGCTCATCTTGCATTATTCCCTTGATATCTTGGGCATTATGAAGACAACAAAGCTGATTCATTCTTTGGACTCATCCTTCTTATCCTCCCTTCTTTCCTTCCAGAACATCTCCAATAACCACCTAGCCACAGCAGGAGCCGAAACCATTGCCAGTTTGCTTTTGGATAATGTGTCCTACCTCCATACTCTTCAGCTCTCAGGAGGGCTGTATGCACCCAAACGGTGATGGCAGTGGAAGTGAAATAGCGTGTGTTTCATTCAGTCTCTCATCTTGCGAATATTAATCAGACTATGGGCAAAATCAATCTCTCAGCTATGTCTCTGATGAGAGCCCAGAGTAACAGTGGAAATCTAGATTTATAGTGATGTGATTAAATATTTGGCCTGCTCAACCTCCAGCACCTTTTAAAACCAGTCCCTTACAAGAAACATAGATAATTGCTGGAATGTCTCCCACATCTTAGGGTAACTCTGCTCTATGGAGTGAAGTGGAATAGCGACTAACTTCTGTATTGGGTCTGGCTGAGATGGAGTTAATTTTCCCCAGAGCAGCCCTCAGAGTGCTGTGCTTTGTACTGGTAGCTAGAAGGGTGTTGATAACACACCGGTGTTTTGGCTACTGCTGAGCAGTGCTTGCACAGCATCAGGGCTGTCTCTCCAAGATTCCCCTCTCACCAGTAGACTGGAGGTGGGCAAGATCTTGGGAGGGGACATAGCCAGGACAGTTGACCCAAACTGACCAAAGGGGTATTCCATACCATATGATGTCTGCTCAGCAATAAAAGCTAAGAGAAAGGAGGAGGGGGCGGGGCATTCATTATTACAATGTTTGTCTTCTGGAGCAACCGCTATGTGTACTGAAGCCCTACTTCCCGCTAAGTGGCTGGACATCACCTGCTGATGGGAAGTAGAGAATAAATCTTTTGTTTTCCTTTGCTTCCATGCGCAGCCTTTGCTTTTGCTTTATTAAATTGCCTTTATCTTGACCCACAGGGGTTTTTTCCATCTTATTTTCTCACCCAGCCATCCTACTGAGGAGGGGAGTGACAGAGCAGCTTGGTGGACACCTGGCATCCAGCCAAGGTCAACCCACCACAACTTCTTACTGCCAGATATGGGCCATGATTAAATGGAGGCTCCACCTAAAAGCACAGCTTCCTGCAGACTCCAGCACAGCACCAAGGGAGAGATCAGTGCACTGTTAACACATTTTTTTTCCCCAGGAAGCAACTTTGGAGAGGAGCCTGCACCATACTTTGCTGAGGCATTAATGGTGAGTTACCTGAAATCCCAAGTCATTTGCAGCCCTGACTGTGTAACAGACCCTCCTCATCTTGAAACTGCTACTCACGTGGCATGATTTCACTTGGCAATGCCCATATGATTTCCTGGCATAATTCTGCTAAGTGCCTCTTGCTTACTCCAGAAATGAGAGAGGCTGGGAGGACACAGAGCAGGATGGGCTGTGTTAACATTTTCTCAGGACAGCTGTGCGCGTCTGGCTGCGAAACAAACCTTCAGCACTCTGTAACAGAACAACAGAACGACATCTGGGTGACAACAAATTTTCAAGAAGCATAAGTAACCCAAATTCATATCATTTTGCAATTCTCCAGTAAAAAGACACTTGACTTCTCTGGTTAGTTCCTGTCTCAAAGCCTCTGCATCATTTGGCACCACCAGAAGCTGCCCTGAAGCAAGGCATTGACCTGATTGATAGCAGAAAGTGCTCTTGGTCAGGGTACAATGGTGGGACTGAAACAGGGACAGGAACAGAATTGCAGGATGTGTTGCAGACCAGAGATGAGCTGTGTGAGGAAAGTTTGCACAACACAAAGTCCATTGCTTTGGCTGTTTTGGGAAGATAATCACTGTGATGTTATATGCCTGACAAAGCTTTGTTTTGGGACACGCAGTGCCGCAGTCTCTGTGCTGATGATCTCCCATGCACTGAAGATTTCAGTGTGTCTGATATCCCTCTGTTTCACCCTCATGTGGGGGCCTTGACATGGCATCTGGTTGCAGCTGGCTGGAAGACCTCATTGTCTCGGCACATTTGTCTCTCTGCAGGGCAATTACCAAGTGAAGGAGCTGGACCTCAGCCACAATAAGTTCTCTGAGAAGGGAGGACAGTTCCTGGGACAGATGCTTGGTAAGTTAATTTACTACTCCCGCAAAGCCAGGAGTACAGGAACTGGGGGACTTGATGGCATCAGCACAGTGAATGTGTATTTCCTTCTCCAGGAAAAGTGCCCCATGACCTGCTGGGTAGTACAAAAGACAGGTCCAGATACAGAGCTTCCTACCTGGTCCACAGGCTCACCCTCATCACCACAGGTGACTAGCAACTCTGACTAATGTATCAGAGCACAAATGCGGGATGAGAAACCACAGTAGCAGAGAAGTCTGTGTCGGAAAGAAGGGAGCTGAAAGAGAAGTCCCTTAGGGAGTATAAAGCAGAAAATTGCATTTTACTAAAATCTAATAGGATCAGAACTGTTGTTGTTTTAAGCTTTTGATTACAAATTCAGGAGTGATTTCAATTTTTCTTAAGTAGCCCAAACCTTAATGGTTTGAGCCATTGCTCAGCAAGCAGCAAGAGAAACAGATTAGGAAGAAATAAAATTAAGCTTCCTAATTCATCTGTTCAGATAAAGTGAGATCCAGAGTGTGCTAGTAGCCCTGGAAAGGGAAAGCAAACAAAACAATTATAGTCTTTCAGTAATCTCAGGTGCTATTAGTGCACCAGGAAAGACTCGCAATGATACCTGACAGCTCTTCTTCCCTCAGTACGTCCAAGACACCTGCTACCATAATGGCCACAAGTGTGTGCTATGAGCATCCAGTGTTCCTTGAGCATTTCAGTAACACAATGCCTTCAGTTTAATTAATGCTTTCCTTCTCCTGGTTCAGTATTTCCACTGATAAGTATCTCTGCCTAATTACAGTCCATGTCTTTAAAAGATGGATCAATGAAAACTGCAGTGGGGACAAGGCACTGTGCGGCTCCCTTGGACAAGGCTGCAGGCAACACTGAGATCTGTACTAAAACTTGTGACCTTCCTAGCCCAAAAAAATGCCTCTCCAAAATTAAAGGTCTTACAGCTCTTCTCTCCTTCCAGCTCACTTGAGGCAGGAGCAGCAAAGATTACTGCAGAATCCGTTACTTTTCTGTTTTGTTTCTTAAAGGAATATTTTTAAGTCAGCTAAACTCACCATCTGCCTCCATCCAACCCCCAGCCTTGGAAAATCTGGATGAGAAATTCTGTCTGAGAATGAGAAGCAAGTGTTGGCAGCAAGTCCTACCCCTCCCAGTGTCACAGTAGACACAAATGAATTCACACATACCCTGCTCTAAGTAGAACTTAGACTGTGAGGTGTGCTATGCATGTGAATTGGCACTGGCACCTATACAGCTGGGCACAGCTACCATATGAAGCTGAATTCCTCTCTTCTGCTAATCAAACATATGTGGAGAGAGTCTTGATATTTTAGATGCCGCAAGGAGTATCCAGCCAGTTTTTCACAGTGAGAAAAACAGACAGTGTCTATTAATATAAGAATTCCTCCCTCTCTCTACCTTCCTCCTTCACAACTTATTCTTTGATTAAACCACAAAAAAACTGTGTTCCCTTTCTGCTTGTGATCAACAGACCTTTCTCTGTTCTTGGGATGCTGTGGACAGCAAAGACTCTGTAGGTACAGGTTCCTCCTACTGCAATCAATGAAGGCTGTTGCTGAACCCCAGCAAACTTTCTCTTAGTCCCTAAATGGATCAGCAGCCATGTCCAGACCACTCTTCATGAGCTAACATCTCGATGTCTCTCTCCTAGCCAGCAACACAACACTGGAGATTCTGGACCTGAGCTGGAACCACCTGAGGAGGAAGGGGACAGTAGCACTGGGAACAGGTCTTAGGGTAGGAATGCCCCTGTTTTGTTATACCCTTCACAGTGATTATTACCAGGGTCTGGCCGAAACACTGCTTGGGAACTCACATCCCTGAGGTCTGAGCAGCATTCAGTAGCCCTAGCAAGGCTCATCCTACCGACAGTGGCAGTCAGCACCAGGAGAAAGGCTAAAGCAGTGTGTACATCTGGTGACTTACATGGATGGAGAGACCCTGGTGACATTGCAGAGATGATGGATTCATTGGGACTGCCTGGGTGTCACTTCAGGGATCCTCCTGTCTCAGGCAGGCAAGAAAGGGTAGAGTGGTACAGAAGATGGGCATGCAGTAGCTAAGATCCCTCTTCTCTCCCTGGAGGGCAATGGTGCACTGAAGATACTCAACCTTTCTTGGAATGGCATTGGCAACGAGGGAGCACTGGCCCTAGGAGAACCTCTCAAAGTCAGTAATGTGCTGGTTCACCGGGTCATCAGCAGCAACCAGATCAACAACGAGGGAGCCAAGAAGCTCTGCAAGGGCCTTGAAGTCAATGGAAAACTCAAAATCCTAAAGGTAAAATAAAGCCCAGGCAGGGCTGGAGGAATAAATGGAGTAGAAAGATCTGAGCCAGGAGGGACAGAAGGCAGAGGTGAGCTGTCTGAGCTAGGACTGGAGGAAATTAATATTTCTCTGGCTTGAAGGTGAGCAGAGCAGAACAAAATTCTATCCTGTGAATTTCTTCCAGGGCAACTAAATTGCACTATTCCCTCAAAAAATCCCCCAGGGACTGGCTTGTCACAACCCCACCCCCATTATCACCCCAAAGTTGTTGATTCCTGTCATACCTAGTTTCAGTCAAGTGAGAACCTAGGCATTCAGCTTGTCTAGCAGAGAGCCTAGGCATTCAACATAAAACGTAATTGTGAAGGTACATACGTACATGTAATATGTATTTCAACCTCAGACGAAGGTTCACACTGAAGTTTGCAAGTGGGCAAGAGTGTGCCTTTCTCAGTGTATTAAAGTTTTGCTAAAAATTTATTCCAACACAGGATAAACTGTCATTGCCACGTCAGGGCAATGCCATAGCACTACCTAAAGGAGAGGAGTATTACCAAGTCCTGGAAAAAGAAAGCCAAAACTGCCTTCTAGTAAGCTAGGGATCAAAAATCCTGGAAAGCGCAAAACTGAATGACCAGCCAAGCTGGCTTCAGACGTTAGGGTTGAGAGCTAACATGTCTTCTCAATCCAAGCTCATTCTCTAGGAATTCAGCTCAGAAAAGTCAGCTTGCTTATGGGCTGCATGCTAGATCTAAGATCACCATCCTGAGAGCCTGCAAAGGTAGTATGGTGGTTGAGGGGCATCTTTAAAGCTGTTCCTGTAGGCCTGTCTCTGGACACGCCTGTCCTTGTAAATCATGGCAACCACACCAGTCTTTGGGCTCTGACCTGCTGTGCTGCCAAGAGGAGCCAAGGGTATGGGAAATGTCCTGAGGGGCATACCCCCATCCAGAGGGACCCTACTAGCAAGCACACATTCAAATGCAGCCCATTGCCTCAGCCTCTCCCCATCACATGACTGAACATGACCCACATCACCCACTCCTGCCTGACAGATGTAAGGGACCTGATATGTGGAATTTCTCACAAGGAGACAGAGAGAAGCTGAGAAGGCAACTTCACCGGGAAGTTACATTGCAGAGTTTTGTGGGACAGAGACAAGAGATGGTGAGATAAAAGACGAACCTATCAAAAGGGACCACAGTCATTCTACAGCCCTGCTGAAGAATGGTAAGAAAGGGTTATCCCTGAGGTTACAGCATGCCTTCTGCCAGGCATGAAATCCTCATTCTCACCATGTCTAGATCTATGATTCTTCTTCCACAGATGGCCAGTAATCCCCTGACCATGGAAGGTGCCACTGCGCTAGTCATGTCTGTCAAAAAGAACCCCAAATCCATGATGGAGGAGATCAACATCTCAGTAAGAGCTTATGTGCTGGAAAGCCTCCAGGACCATACACTACACATTTTTAGAAACTGGGTGGATTACAGAGCAGCCCCCTTCCAAACTGTTTTGAGATCTGCTGTTTGTTTCATTTATGCACAGCTATTAATAAAAAGAGGCTACTGGTTGACAGCCCTTCTAGGAGCCATGTGAAAATTATAGGGCTTTGTCTAGCTTTGGAGACAAGTGCCTGTAGAATCACCACGTTTCACTCCCTTCCACTTTGCAATAGCAGAAGAAGAACAAGGAGTGAAGATGAATTCTCTTCATCCCCTGAGCTGTCTTGCTCCAGGGTAGCCTAAGATGCTAGATACTGTGAAGTGCTTTGATGCCCTGTCAGTATGCATGAGGAGCAGAAAAAGATGGATGCTTCAAGGCATTGAAAGGAAAGCAATTTTATTTTAAATTAAAAAAAAAAAATACAAACAAAAAAAAATGCCCACAACACACACCACCAAAAAAACACATTAAAAGTCTGGTGTGGAAGGGAAAAAAAAATCAGAGAGGCCAAATCTTAGCATGCTACTCTGTAGCAAGCTGGGAGCACAACACATACTGTTGTAACCTCATGTGCTGCTTCTAAAATGGGAGACCCAGAAATACTTCTGAGCTCCTGAGGGAGGGCAGAGGTTGCATTGCAGACCAACCCTGGGCAGAGACCTGGGCACACATCAGTCCACTCCTGGCCCTCCCATCCATGCATTGGTGCTTCATGGGAGCAGTTATAGAAGGTGCCAGGGGCTTCAGGGCCCTCCATCCACCTTTCAGAGCAGCATGATTAAACGAAAGAGCATTTGCACAAAGATTAGGTTTGGGACTTGAAACATAAATAATATGTTCACACTTGAAACAAGCCAAAAAAAAGTTCATGGGCAGTTTTGGAGACTCACGTAATGGGTGTATCTAAGTTACATCCCCATGTGTTTCTTTGTCCTATGGTTAGCGTATTAAAGAAAGAAACTAAAACAAAGAAGAATAAATAATACTAATCTATGGCCTTTCCTGAGAGTATCGAGGGCTTTCAAACAGAGATCATCTGAAGAACAGGCGTTCCTCTAGGGCAGACAATTTTTCCTGCATAAATTAAGATCAAAGAGAATTATTTGCCAAGTCTGCAAGGAGTCAGGCCTCATTTTGCAAACGAAAACTAAAATGGGCTGTGTGGGGGTAAAGGACTTCATTACAGTATATGTGGTTCTGCTAGTTTTATTTCTAATGACCTAAATAATTCATAACTTGGAAAGAGTAATGTATTTTAGCTAAATTCCAAGAAATTAAAGAAATTATTGTATTTAAAAGGAGACACTTGAGAAATTTTGAGGCAAGGAGTTAATTAACACTAAGAATCTTCAATCCAACCTAAATCTCACTATGAATTTCTGCTTTTTAGGGTTAACATATGCTCTTTCCACCTCACCCTTCAAAAAGCCTAAATTACCTGGCATTTCACAAGATACATGGTCAATGGCATAAATTTACAAGGACATTTCAGTATCCCAATCAAATGTTTGTAGGCAAACATCTAATCTGTCCAACAGACTTCATGCCACCTGTGATGTAGGGAGTCTTAAATTTCAGTTCAGAGTATTTGCAAATATACACCTCCAAAGATCTTATGCTGTCATAAACCTTTAAGAAATCAGCAAAGGTTTTAATCTTTTATGGGAAACCTAAGGGAAGACATAAACAAAAGCTTCTTCTGCCCCTTTTCCCAGTGATAAATGTTTATCTTCACTTTTAAAGAATGAATAATTACTGTGTCTGTAAGAGGAATTTGAAATAAGGATCATATCTGGAAACCTTTGCATGGGTTTGACAGCATTAGCAAAGGTGAAGTGATAGAAAGGCACATTTTTTATTGCTTCTGACAACATTTCTAAGCATGACTGTTCCCCACATTCTTTTCATAATCTGCTCTTTAAAGATTTTCAACTCGCAGACTATCAAACATTTTATAGAAGTCATGAATCAAAACAGCCAGCACATGCCCATCTTCACCATCACAGTACAAAAGAAAATACTGTCGCTTTCCAGCTGTCCATGTGTTGTTTTCCTGGGCTGTGGGCTGACTGTGTCAAACACGCAGAAATCCACAAGCCGGCTCCCTCCAGGTGCTGCCCGACCCCAGCACAGTTTGTTAGGCCAGACGTGGTGCTTTGGCTATGCTGCTTCTGAGGCCGCGCAGGCGGTCCACTGGCTTTCTCATGGAGTCAAGCCCAGGCTGGCAAGCCTTGGAGAGAGCTGGCAGCCAGCAGAGCCAGTCAGGCTCTCCTGTGCTGTGTTCCCAGGACTAGGACACTCTGCTAGTGTGCACAGCGCACAGATGTCTGAATGGCTTCTTCAGAGAGTCACTTTGCATCCATAAAACCTTTGGTACTGAATGAACGCTAGTAAACCCAGCCAGACCCAGACTCGTTCAAGATGGTCTTTGAGTAGTAACAGTCAAGAGCTCACTGCATATTAGATCATAAGCTTCTAGATGGATCTTGAGAATGATGGATTTTAAGCTTCTAAAAAGAAGTTATAAGAATGCATTGGGAGACTTTGTAAATAAACTTTGGGAAAAAACATGGTGCTTGATGCCTTGGGAACCTCACACAATGACAGAAAACAGAAGCTTTCATCAATTTCCTGAACTGCCTTGAAATTTCCAGCAATTAAGCATATAACTAACATAATACATGAACAATTCCCCTTTCATCATGGATATGAAAAAAATCATAATTAGTCAAGGCAAAGGCAAAGTTGTCATAAGTTAAATTTAGAAGAATAAATTACAAGAGCGTCAATAATATTTGCACTGATAGCTTACTTCGTAATATCCCAAAACCCTAAATCAGGACACTGTGCTGCTGCCCATTCTGTAAGTGCTAAAACAGAAAACTCACAGTGTGAACTCCACAATGCTGAGCTGTCACTACTCTGCTTGAAATTCTTAGAAAAAACCCAAACATTCAGGTCTTGTACTGCTGACTGGAGCTTCCTGTTAGGGTTACACAATGAAACAGAGCTTTACCAAAAGTTCTTTTCATCTGGAGACACCTAGACCCTTCCCAGATTGGTGCATCTTTCTTGTCTGGTCTATAAAGCTACATTGCTGGAGATACTAATCTGTTTAGGCCTTGGATTTTTTTATTTTTTTTTCATTTTTGCAGAACCCTATGGTACATTTTGGCCATTAACTGTTCAACTTGCAGTCTGCATCTTAACCAAATGGATAGGAGACACATCCAGAACTGTTTCAGGGATGAACATGAATCACTTGAATCACGTAACATAAGAGGTCGTTGGTGTAGACATTTACCTGATGAACATCTACCTTGTATTAGGCCAATTTCTACATAAATTGGTAGACCCTTTCCTGTCTCAGATACAGGAAAAGAGAAAGAAGAACACTTATTTAGGGTCGAGCCTCCATTGGATTCTTGAAAGTGAAGAACAGAGATAGGAGAAGGCACCACCCTGAGGAGAGAATGGTTAAGGTTGACTTTAGATGGATTTGTGAATACAAACAATTCTTTGTTGTTCTTTGAGTGTCCACGCTGACTGCACTTTCCTTCCTCATGTGTATCAGAATGTGTTGGTGAATGGAACTTTCATCAAGTTGCTGGATTTGGTGTGTCAAATGCATCCTGAGCTAGATGTCATCTATGGTGAGGTCGAAGGCTGTATCGCCAAGATCCCCAAGCAGCATCCAAATCTCATGAAAGTGATTCAGGTGAGCTACTGAATTTGAGTCCATAGCTCCACTGTACACAGTACACATGCTCCAAGCACTTGGAGGGATGGAGTTTGGAAGAGGTAAGCTTTCTTCCAAGCAGGAAATTCAGACAAATTCCTTCAGAAAAGTATATTCACAAAGGCTATCACAATGTTCACATATCTCAGTCCATACAGACTGACTGCGCAACTCCTTTGATTTTCAGAAGAAGCTAATGCCTTGGGATCTGAGAGCACTGGGGGAAAAAAAGAATCTGAATAGATGTTTGCTTGCTGTGTAAAACAAACTAGATTGATTTCGAGTCTGATCCAAATGAGTGTCCATCCTCATCACAAGCCCACCGCAACAGCTGACTTTCATAGAACCCCTCACTGACAGTTGTGCCTTAGCATCAAAATTAATGTGCTTCATAAAAGTAGGATAAGGTATTACAAGCAAATACTGTCCTAAGTAGAAATTGCGTAGCTTTTCAAGGTCTGTAGTTTCTATGGATAGCAGCAGATGGTGCTGTCCTCCTTGCTGGAAGGCAATGCAAGCACCTGAGCATTGCCGAGTTAAATAACACTTCTGCACTACCAGCTTCACTGTGTTTCTTAGCTGCTGTGCAGATTTTCAGATAATTGGGTGAGACCTTGCTGTAGCTATTGATTCAGATGAACTTAAGCAAAAGCTTGGGCTGGTAGCTCACATCAAACACTGCTGCTGTGCTTCACAGCTAGTGACGCTCACACTTGCATGCTCTGCAGTTTTTAACAGCCATTATGGTACTCAGATGCGTCCTCATTCAAACAGACAGGAATTCAGAGAGGAGCAACTAAAGTGATCAGAGATCTGGGGAGAGGACTGTCTCTGGATTAGACAGCCTAACCAAGCAGTGGCTGCTGGGATGAGGACCAAATAACCATATGCAGTTATCAGAAGAAACAGGTTTACTACTGAGTTTCATTTCAAGGTAGGGGGAGAAGGAGGTATAACTGAGAAGAATAGAATTACCCTGAACAAAAGGATTTTGTTCTGACAATAGGGTGGCTGCACAAGGAGTTAAGGACTCATATATCTCAGTGATGGCCTGAGTAAAGGCAAGGTGACAGGTGGAAGAATAAGGGGAGAGCTGGAGGCAGGTATCAGTGGCTGTTTCTGTTCATGGTTATGCCCATGTTTTATCTCTGCTTGTCTCAGAACTATTTGAAAGAGCACAACCTATGACTCTGGGACTTTTTTAGGAATATTGACAAGGATGGAAACATGAAGATCCCGGTGGCAGCCTTCCGGAGAACCATGATGCAGGTGTGCCTCTGAAAGCACAGCCAGGATGCTCTTCTGGCAGGGTACCGCTCTAGGGAAACCTCTCTGCTGCAGCAGAGCCACCAGCCAGCCTTGCTAGTGACACTGTTCAAGCTAAAAGGCTAGATTCACCCATTGCAACAGTTGAGCCCTGAATGAGACCAACAGAAATGCTGTGACATCCAATAAATACTGCAGATGGCATCAGTGAAAATATCACAGAGGTCCACTGTTTGTATAGGATATACAGGATCTTGATAGATACTTATGTCTTACTGCTATGAGAAAGTGAAAGAGAGGCATTTAAACCCTTGCCTCTACACACTGAGCAGACAGTTCTCTTCCTTCCAAAACCACCATGGTGCTTGGGATCAGTAGCAATGGTCATCCAGCCATGATGCTCTTTTACAAAAATGCAAAAAGAATCTCATTTTAATCCTAAAAGAGTGAAATTGCTTCCCCACCACCACTCTGGATTTTTTCCATCCCTTCCTCCATGCACCAGGCCATCTGCTCACCTATTGAAAAACGGCCAGGCCCCAGTCTGATATGGAAGATTTTTCTGCTTAAAAATACCCAGGTTTGCTAGCATTTCTCTTTTCCTCTTAGCAACCAAGCATCCCACTGGATCGATTCCAAATTGTGGAACTAGTGGACCAGCTAGACCAGAATCGGACAGGGGTCATGGACTATAGGTGAGTGAGTGACTCCACTTACTGTCCTGGGTTGTCTTTCTTTTTTTAATTTGGCTCAACACTCAATAAACATAATCTTATTCACCTTAGGAGGTGAAGGGACATGTGGTTTTGGCCAGTCTTTTACTTACCTAAGTAAAAGGTAGATGAAAAAACACCTTGTATGCTTAGAAGCTCTGTTGAGTCAAACTAGAAGTCAGTCTTATTTTTCTGTTTGATAAACTTGCTGTGAGAGTGCAGGGATCTCAGAGCTGAATGGCATTTTCATTCATTCTCGTAATCCTGTGTGAGAAGCATCAGTTTAACACTGTCCTTCCCCTGAAGCCAGGGTAAGATTTTCAAAGACAGCATATCTGTGCCTTCAGACCTTTTCCTCCATCCTCAGGGACTCTCATTTTTTTTCTTTCTCTCTGATCCTTCTTCTTAGGAGACCTAGTTTTCCCTGGAAACCCACCTTCAAACTACAGAACTTTTCATTCTCTTGAAAGTGTCTCTTCCTTAGTGCCTGTAGCAATCATGTCCAAGTTCTGAGAGCCTGAGCAGTCAGCAGCAAACTCCTCAGAGGTTGTCAGTTGCTGCAGGCTAAACCGCTTGTCACTGGACCCAAAATTCCCCCTAGATTTTCAGTCAGTTCTGACATGTGACTCATCAGCTGAAAGCCCTATTAATCATGCCCAAATATTCCCATCCCTCAGCACATACTGATGGGTTTAAATATATGCTGTAGTATAGTTTTAAGGCTAGAAGCAATGGGTCAGTTTTACAAATCTCTTCCCCTCTTAGTCTCCTAATGTTTTCAAAGAGAAGTGAATTACTTTGTTAGGTCCAGTCTTTATTCCTTCGCATATATCAGTGACGTACCAAAACCATCCATGCTCAGATGCTAGATGGGCCTTAGCCTGGTTAATCTTGAATCAGAGGTGACACGGGGTTCCCAAGTACCTTAGGCACAAATTACGGAACTGTGGTTAAGTAGTAAGCAGATTAGGAACTGTTGAAACCCAATGGCCAGCAAAGACTTCATTCAGTGCCATTAATGCAGCTGAGTTGATACGTGGGGGAAAATTAATAGAGATATCTGCCCTTCTCTAGCTCCTTAATGCATTTTAGCACTGTAGCATGTGTGGTAGCAGTAACATTCACCTTGTAGACAAGAGCCAGAAGAGTTGTGACGTTTGCTGTCCTTATTGTTCCCATCATGGGCTGTTTCCTCAAAGGTCCTCTCAGCAGCTTTAAGATACCTGACAGGGAAGGTTCACTTTACTAGATTAATACTAGTTGACCTCCTTCTTTTCAATCAGTCACTTAAAGAGCAGAAGCTGGCACAGAAGCCTGTGGAAGGGGAAATCAAGGAGGAAGAGAAAGAAGAGCCATAAAGATGAAGCAAGGAGGCAGGTCAGACAATAAAAGATTGTATGAGAAACACTGGAGGAAAGCTCAGAGTGGCCCTGGGCTTGGGGAGGCCCAACACTGGGGAGCTCTGATAGTCTAAGTTATTGAATGTAGAAATAAAGTTGATGTTCCACTACACAGCAGGACCCTGTACAGTCTGGTCCTTTGGGTTAAGGAAAGATTGGTCCTTTGGACCTGGTTACCAAATCCGTCTTGCTCTGTGTGCTGACAATGCTGACCTTATTTGCAAAGACAGAGACAAAAAGGGGGAATTGGGAAACTAAGACGCTCATATATTGTTATCATCCCCTTTTGAGGGAGAGCACATGGACAAAGGCTGAAGCAGGTGCCCTGTGGACACCCGCTACCAGGCTTAGCAGTTCTGAGACAAGGACCTTTGCAAGAGGAGAAAAAATAAATTCATGAGAAACTACAGCTCATGTTGATTAAAAAGATACAGGTAATAGGAATTTTCTTCAATATCTCCATGGGAAAAAATATGCTAGAAGGATGGAAGCCATAACAGATTTTACATGGCTTAGATACTGAACTGCTTTTTCAAAATCAACATTAAAAAAAATATTCCAACAACTTTTAAGAAGGAATGAAAGCATTGCATATATTAACATTTATAAAGAAACAGAGTTTAGAAAATGTAAACATGTACAGATGAGCAGATCCACAGGAAGTACATTTTGCCATGCAAGCAACTGCCAACGTAGACTATACACCAAGAACCTTGGAGGACTGGGAAATTTTGGCCCCTTTGGGAAGACCAGCCCTCAGTGGAAAGGAAAAGAAGTAGCTAGTTACCACCTGGTAAGTTTCCCTTTCCCAGGAGAGTTCCAACATGGAAAAAAAATCTTTGACTTAGAGTCAAAGGTGGCTCCAGTGCCTCATCAGAGGTCAACATGACAGTTGACATGACGGCATTGGTATGACTGCTCAGTAGTCATCTTTGGTAGGCTTTAAATCATTACCCCAGGAGGTCTGTGTCCTCTGATGCCTGTGACTCTTCCAGAATTTACTTGTGACGGCAGTCAGTGCCCCCTTCACATATGGAATATGTGGCGTTTGAGACAAAGAATCAGAGCAGCAGAGAGCAGTTGAGATGTTGGGTACTTTGAACCTGCAGGGCTATAACACTGTGACCTTTTCTGTCCTTCCCTAATCATTCTTAAAATGTAATCAGCCTTTCTTGACTGTTCCTAAGCACTGAGGTACGTTTGCATAGAAGCATACACCCAGCCTGCAAGATCTTACTCCTAAACAGCAAGGCTCGGGGAGGGCGGGGTAGCAGACCGTGCCCATCAGCTTACAATTCCAGCTCAGTTACTCCTACGGAAGACCTGCGGGCACGCTGCTCCCACCGGAGGGAAGGACGCTCCTGCTGTACCGGGCCCG
>NW_009593585.1:0-7839 GCF_000690535.1 Cariama cristata
GAACATTTGTAGTACGTGAGCACGAGGCTGCGGGAAGAGAAAGATGATTTCGTGGTAAAATTGGAACACCACCTGCGGGGACTGGATTCCACCTTTTGCCTAGGATCGCTGTGAAAAATTGCACAAATCGCATCCACGAGGTATTTTACAGTAAGTAATCATTCCTTGTTTTGGGGACCGAGCTTAGCACAAGAGCTAAGCACAGAAAGGCAGAACTGATCTCTGTGAAAGTAGTGGTTAAAACAAATAAAAGTGCCATTTAAATACCAAAGGCTGATGGTTTTTCAGATCAGGTATCCAAACTGAGTTGCACCTGAAACTGCTGGTTTTTGCGCTGTGTCTGCAGTAATTCCTTCATACCTCTCTGGCTGTTGTGAAAATAAATCCATTAATTCTAAGGAAGCATCTGAATGACATCATGAGGGGTGTCATAGGACATCATGTAAGAAGTTTCCAAGCTCTGCTGATTAGAGTGCGATAGATAAAGCAGGGAGACGCGCATTTGAGAGTAAAGATAAAGCAAAATATGAAATCCTGTCTCGCTTATACATGGTAACTGAACTAGGATCTCCTGAAAGAAGAATTGTGTGATAAAGGACTGCAGCCATTATGCTTGCATACATGGGACTAAATTAACAATGCACAAGGCAGCCTCAAATGTGGCACTTCTGCTAACCTCTGTGTACCTGGCTTTGTAATCTAATTCCAAAAACTAAAAAAAAACAACCCAAAAAACCACCACCAAAGAAACAAAATAAAAAACAACATGAAATTGTGGTACAAATGCATGTAAAAAAATGAGGCTTTTTGACCCCCATGATTTATGTTATGTAAGCAACCAGATAGAGACAATTCATTTTGGTGCAGATTTGTTATTGTGATAGGTGTAAGCTTGTAGGCCCCAGACTGGGGTTTTTCTCTCATTTTTGCTGCCTGCTGCAGATGGAAGTTTCGTAAGTGCATTACTTGGTGGCCTGAGGGAAAGCCTAGCTAGCTGGTGTCCAGTATTATACGGTCCAAAATGTGCAGCGACCTGAGAGAGCTCCAGCATCAGCAGTATGAAAATTGCTGCAGACCTACAGAGAAGTCATGTCTGCACCACATATACTAATGTTGAAATGCTTTAAAGAGAGATACTCTTCCCTGACTGCTGCACTGCATTCTTGTAGCTTAGCGGCAGATGACTTGGCTGCATGCCAGCAAAGTGAATGAAGTAAAGCCAACCACTGAGATGTACTGGACAATTTAGAGTAATGCCAAGTGGTTCCATGTGAAATAAATAAATAGGTAGATTTACCTTTCATAGAAGGGGGAAAAAAAAAGAAAGTATATTCCCAGCTCTGATTTTGAATAAGTTTTCTTAAAGATCATTGGCTATCTGCAAATACCTCTTAGATTTTTTTTTTTTAAATTATTTTTTTGAAGACATCTGAATGTGCCTGTCTCTTATGTGTGTTCATAGGCTGGGTGATACAGAGGAGAAGGATGGTTATTTGGGTTATGTACGTCCTGGGTGCATTTGCTTCCTGAGCCCCTCACTCCCTTGTGACCTCCTGGTGAATCAGTTCAGTTTCTTGTCTGCCTTACTTCTGCAGTAATAAAAGAGGCCTAATAGTGCTTCCCATATGCTAGCATATGGGTAACACCATCTGCATGGGGATATTTGTTTATCCTTGCAGTATTTTAGGGTGTTCATCTGCAGCTTAATGGGTGAACGCAGAAGTGGTTACCGAGTTAGTCATGAGGTATCATGTGCATGCTTCTGCACACAGGAAAAGCACATGGTAGGACGTCAAAAGTGCCTAATCCTGAAACTTACAACTGGGGTATTCTCCTTGTAATTAATGACTTTATTTCCCTCTGCCACTGGGATCTGTTGGGTACACCTTGCAGATTTGTCCTTCCAGGCAAAATGCTCTCACTAGTCCAGTTGACCACAGTTGTACAACTTACTGCTTCAGACAGTTTGGTTTTGATGCACTTAGCTGAAATTGGAAAGAGTTTCTTTCTCATTTTTTTTTGTGAATAAGTGATTTGTAATTATAGCAGGTCCTCTTAATACTACTTACACTAGAAGGGTTTTTCTTCTCTGTCAAGACTTAATGATTTTCATAATCATTGAAATTCATTGCTAGGCTGATATTTTATGGTTGTACTCAAGTTTACTTCATCTTTCTGGCATCCTCCTCTTTGTGTCTTTCACTTCAGTGTTTGGTTTGCCTTGTGTAAATTTCAAGCTGCTCATGTTTTGTCTTCCTAGTCTGGTTTTTGCCCCACAAAGCTGCCTCATGTGTGTCATGCTGGGAACGTTACACTAATTTGCTTAGTCTCTGTGCTCCTCTCATTCAGGTCATACTAGAAAATGACCCAATGTGCTAGCAAGAGGGAACACATGAACAAAACCAAGTCCCTGTGTAAGACTTATTTCATCACTTGTGTCCTTTCTCATGGCTTCTCAGATGCATTGTGCCCTACTTGTGCAACTGGTTCAGCAGGTGCCAGGGCAACACATTTTATTTCTTGCTCTGCTGAGAGATTGTTGACTTTCTACTGTTGTTTTCAAGGTGGGTGGAGAAGGGGAAGCAACCAGGTCTTTGTATTTTGATAGTAGTGTGGTGCACAAGAGGTCACTTAAAAACCAAAAGAGGTCACGTACTTCACTCAGGTTCCATGCAACAAGCATGGAAGAAAGCATGAGCCCCAAAGAGCTATTGTAAAGAGTGCACTGCCAGATATGGATTATACCTGAGAGAGTATAGCTGTAGTATTTGTAATCTCACTGGGAGTCCTTGGGTGTTTGCCTTCACGTGACTTCTCGTCTGACTCCTGCCCGCAGGATGGTTTTCCGTAGTGGATACCCTTGTGACCACAGTCTACTTTGTGATTCAGCCCCTTTCTTTAGCTCCTATCTTGGCTACTTCATCTTGCTATCACCAGATTTCCATACCTTTAATTTTCTGGGCCACGTACTAGCTTTGTAGGGTGTAGGGAGTGTGTAGGACCTTGGGTGGAGACCTAATGAATTGACTATATGACAAGTGTAACAGGAAATGTTGGATCTGCTTTAAATGGCTTGTAGAAAAAGCAGCATGTCCAGAAGGCGCTCTAATGTTTTGCTTTGCAAAACTCACACAGCAATTCCAAGTAATTTAGAAAGCAATTCTGATTTTTGTCTCTAATATTGCTTTTTGACCTCTGTGGTGGGGTGTGAGAGTAGCAAAAACATGCAGCATCCAAGGCATGTCCTCTTTTTGAATTGTGTTTTTTCATCTTTCCTAATATGTTTAGATGTTTAGACTTCGCCGCCTTACTGTAATGTCTCTCTTTGGCAGTTATATGCAGTAAAACCAGATTTTCTTTTTATAAATTACTCCTGGTTAATTTTAGAATTAAAAATCTTCTAAATTCTTGAATGTCTCAGAAACAGAAGTCTCTTTGACTAATAATTCATCCGTAGTCTTTAATGATGTCTTAATGCAGTCCAGTAGTATCCTAACTTACTGCTTTAGTGAACCTCATGTCATAGGCTTGAAGACTTGAAGGCAGTGGAATGGTCATGGGGATTGGGAGAAGTTCCTGGAAACTGGAAGAGAGCAGATATCACTCCTATCTTCAAGGACGGCAAAAATGAAGGTGCAGGGAACTACGGGCCCACCGCAGTCTCCCCATAGTCCCTGGGAAGGTGATGAAGAAAATGCTCCCATTTCCGCACACATGAGGACAGGAAGGTGGTTGGGAGTGGTCAGCATGGATTTACAAAGGGAACATCATGCTTGACCAACCTGATATTCTTCCACGATGAGGTGATTGACTTGGTGGACGAGTGGAAAGCAGTGGAGGTTTTTTATGTCGACTTTAGTGAAGTCTTTGATGCTGTCTCCCGTAACTTCATCATAATAGACAGCTGAGAAAGTATGGGTTAGATAAGTGGACAGTGATGTGAATTGAAAACTGGCTGAACAATCAGGCCCAGAGGACAAGTAAAAGACAATGTCGAACCTTCACCCAGGACATTTATTTCTAAGACAGAACTGTTGGCCCAAATAATAGGAATTTTTTTTGTAAGGGAGAACTGCAAGACTTCCCACTTCACTTTCTTATGTTTTCCTCTCTGTTTGTTGTCAGGAAGTACATATGCCAGGACACTGTTTTAAGTTGGTGGACAGTGATCAGTCTTACTTTTCTTTCTCTGGAAGAAATTTACTATTGGCTCAGCATCTTAGCTGATTTGGTACTGAGAACCATAATAAAAATCTGAATTCGGAATTTATAAGAGTTTTCTAAAAAGTAAAAAGGTAAAGATTCTCTCTGGGTTTTTTGTGCCTGTGATGTGCTTTTTTTTCTTTTTGCATACATGAGTGCAGCACATATGTGGTGTGTATTTCTTACTTCAGTTCTTCTCTGTTTTCTGGGGGAGTCAGAGAGATTGTTTTCTTTTTAATCATTTCCCATCTGATTTAAATTTGAAGTAGTCATTCTGGTTTGGCAAACGTTTAAATTGTATGAGGAAAAAGTTGTGCAACTAGAATAAACTTAACTTTAAATTTTTTGCGCTAATTAGCAGGATGTGATAGAACTGTTGCTAACTAAAGCTGAAGCCTTTTTTCCTTCTCTTGAGGTACTTGGAGTATATCCATAATTCAGCATTTTTCTGCTTTTGTTTTCTCCTCGTGCTGAGCGGTGATAGTATTTACAAAATACTTAATTTTGCTACCCTGGGAAATGTAACATAACTTTGGATATTCTTCAGGCTGTATTTATTATAGAGACAGAAGGAAAGAGGGGAAAGTGGGTGTTATGCTTTAGTGTATTTAAGAGACTGTCAGAAGGGCTAGTGTTGCCTCTAGTGTGTATCACTTTGTTACCCTTTTTCTTCCTGAGTTTCCCCTTTTCCTTTACTTATCTGTACCATTTATTCAGTTGGCTTTTTCTTTTCTTTTTTTTTTTTTTTTTAAATCTTCACTGCCTGGGATATATTTGGGAAATACCTATCCAGTAGTGAAGCTGTGTACTGTATAAAACTGTGACACCCTCAAGCAAAGCTAAGCATTGTAACGGTTTATTCCTTCTCCACTTGCTGTTACAAAAATGTGTGAATGGCGATTCTTACATCAAAGCACAGAAATAAGCATCTCTCCTTTACGGTGTGTATATCTGATGTAAGTTCACTGGAGTGGATTATTTAAACTAAGTGACTTCAGGGTTTAGACTCTTCTAAATATATCAAGTGGGAGCAGGTGCCTGATCCGCTTTAATACCCTGTACCTTTTATTAGGGATTGATCAGCTGCCATTTCCATTTATATTTCTTGATATTCTTTCTTGATGCAAGGTTATTTTAAAGTAACCCAGGTCAGAAAGGATATGAGTCGGGTGGAGTACTGTTGGAATCATGGACAATTAATGGAAAGGAAGAGAGTTTTGGGAGCTTCCAAAGAAGCATATTCAAATGTACTTGACTCGTTTGATTAAAAATGCTTATCAGAATGAGGCTGCCCCCCTTACCCTCTTAAAACCCCCAGAATGTAGCTATAGCAAATTATTTAATTATCGCTGAGTAATACTTATATTACTAACAGTATCCAGTTCTGCATGTATTGTATATGTAATCTGCAACTTTTATTATGGGTTACTCATGTCATGAGAATGTCAGTGTCTGTTAATTTTCAGTTGTTATTTGGGGTACTGGAGTATGTCAAATCTGCTTAAAACACCAGTAGTTTTCCATGAACTATTTGAGAAAAGCACAAGGCTACTAAGGTAAAAATGTGGAAAGTTTCAGCCTAGAATTGTTTTCACCCTCTCTTATTTGGGATTACAATGTGGCACAACAGAGTATGATGTAACATCATTTCTTGAGTATTTTTTTTTTTAAATGAAGGACTTAAAAGGGAGCTTAGTAGGTACTTAAAACGCATTTTGTCACTGAGGGTTGGCATATCTGTTTACAGTGTTTATGTTGAACAAAAACTGTGTCATAGGACAAATTTTTGTGGTTATAGCTGTCAGTAGACTATAAAACCCTTTCTACCAGAAAATCAAGACTGTCACTAAAAAGTCTCAGTTCCTCTTCTCTTTCCTTATCTGCCCCTTTTCCTCCGTCAGGTAGCTGTACTGGAAATCTTTGATCTCTCATTGCCTTAATAAAGTCCTCTTTGACAGGCAGGAGTAACTGCAGGTTCTTATTATGCAGATGACATTAGGTGTTCCTAAAGCTCTGTCTTCCAAGTAACTGAGAAAATATGCGGTAAATTGTTCTGTGATAAATGGATTCATGTGTTAGTCAGAGCCTTGCTACCCTCATGCTGCTTTGATGTCATCATTCTGTTGGGTAACCTGTGAGTTCATCCCTGTTCCTGGGCGGGGTGGGTGTGGGAACAACACTGTTTGTATATATGTCATTAAAAATATCCAAATAGCCTTAGCAAAAAACCTTTACCTGTTAGATAGTAATAACACATTTATTTAGCAGATTTCTTGCATTTAAACCTGTAGCAGCTGTTGGGGTACACAGAAAGCCTGAATCAATTTCAGTGCCCTCTGTTAAATACTCAGAGAAGCTAAATTAGAAGATGCTGCTTGTACATGGAGAAGCCAAAGCTGTGTAACTGTAGGCGTCTTAGAGCTAGGCATGCTTAGCTTACCATACATAGGCACAGCAGACATTCCAGATTGGATTAAATGGAAGTGTTGGCACCTGTTAGCATAATAAACACAGAGCAGACAGCAAAAGTCCTTGTGATCAGTAAAACAAAATATGCAATATGGACTTAGAAGCATGGAGAGATGCACTTTTTTTTGTTGTTGATGTTGTTACTGAAAACTGCTCTGAGCATGTCCTTAAACTTAGCACTTGAAATACTTGTTTTAAAAACTTACGCTGAATTAGTTGTTCTTATGCAGTGGTTAAGCAACACCGGCTTGATTTTTGGAGACATTTGCCAATACTTGCTTGAAGTTATTTCTGGAGCTGGAACGTACTGGGGTCTGTAGGTGAATTCAAGTGTTTTAAAAATATTTATTTAAAAATATTACATAAAATTGAATACATTTAGTGTTATTAAATATATCAATATTTAGAGCACAGCAGTAAACCCCAAAGTTTTGGAAACTTCCTAAGTTATGCTTTCAGAGTAAACTCTCTTAACCCTCTCTCGTCACCTAGAAGAGCTCCTTCCTGCAATCCTGAAATATACTTCATTAAATGTACTTCATTAAATGTATTTTATGAAGTTTTACCTACATAACTACTATCGTCAGAGTCTTCCAAATCTAGTAGTAATAATTCCTACTTACGGTACTTGGCACCCATCACACACTCAAAGTTGTGCAGTGTTTTTTAATTTAATATGTAACTTTCCTCTCCCCAACACGGGTTGTATTTAAAAATAATGCTTGCGCATCTCCTTTATGGTTAACCACATTACTAGCAAGCCATCTAGGTTTTCCAGGATCAGTTGACAGCCAGCAAGAATAATGTGATTGCTTTAAGTATATACTATCATTTAACGTATTAAAAAAAAAAAAAAAGTCTTGAAAACTTGCATTAAAAAATTTCCTAGTCACACAACTACACTCAGATCTGGAAACTGATGTCTGGTGCCTTGCCTGAGATGTTCTGATGGTTGTAGAGCATTAGATAACTGACAATTATGGTGCTGCTATCTAGCTAAACATTTCACAATAAATAATAAATCTTTGAGGTCCACCTTGTGGTTTCCTGTATTCTAGTGATGTATCCTTGTCTTGATACGGAGAAGCGCTGCTGCCTTCACTTAGTTCAGTGTGAGCCCTCAGTTCTTGAGACAGTGTTTGTTATAAATACAAACTCACCATCCAA
>NW_009593586.1:0-3947 GCF_000690535.1 Cariama cristata
AGCTGGCGCTTGGGAAGGAAGATTCTGGACTACGCCATCCTCCTTTTGCTCTGTGAACCCAACTTCAGTGCAGCCAAATCAACTAGTTTAGAAAGATGTCTTTGGTTTTTCCCCTCTTCCTAAGGAGAAAAATGGCAGCCCGCCAACCTCAGCTGAACGCAGGGAAGCGTCAGGTCAATGTTAGAGCAGCAGCAGGCTGGGTAGTGGGGAGACATGGGGACCAACAGCTGCTCCTCGCAGGTAGATGAGACTACCTCACTCCTCATAGCTACTGTTCCTGCTCCTAGAAATCTGGTGCATGGACCCACACTGCTTTCTGCTCCTTGCGGTACGGAGTGAAAGTGCTCCCTGTGCCCGAGCTGGAGGAGGAAGACACCTTGCAGGTCATTGCTGCTTAGCACATGAGCGCAGCATCTTGCGTCCTTTCATGGATAACAGCTTTCCCTTGCCCTACTCGGTGTTGAAACACAGATGAGAAGAGACTGCTACAGCACTGCCTGTGCATAATGGAGGATTATTAAGACAGAAATTACCCATTTAAAAACCCACGACTTCCTCTAAGAGGTTGAGTTAAAGTCAAGGATTCAGAACTGAAGTGCCAGATTTAAGATAACTGTCCCTTTAGAGCAATGCGTTAGCATACAGTCCTGAATTAGCTGATCACACACCTGTTTTGGGTTTTTTTAATGACCCTTGCCTTATTCAGCAAATCAGTCAGAATGCTCTGCAAAATAAATTGGCTGCACTTGCACAACATCTTATGTTTTCAACTGCCTGTTTTACACAAACGAAGATGGAGTCCATGAGAAAATTAATTCTCTTCAAAAGTACGTACTAAGACTATGTCAAAGCAATGAAACACCCCATTATTTGAAATTATTTGTTCACGAACTCCTTGAAATTATTTCTGTAGAACTTCCCGCCTCTCTCTCTGATATTTTCCTATTTGCATCATCTTTTCTTTACCTTAGCAATTGTATATTTTACACTACCACCTTTTAAAAAAAAAAAATTATAGAGTAAAACAGTACAAGCTAGGTTTTACTTCTCGGGTAGTTCTAACATCCTACATGCCAGACATTCACATCTGTGCATGTCATCTCAAGCTCTTATACCCAATAGGGACACCACTGAGTTGCACTTCATCTGATCTGTTCTAATTCTGGATTGAGAGCAACAATTCCTTTAGGGGTGCCTGTTTGTTCACATTGACCATAAAAAGCACATAGACCACTAGTTCAAAATAAAAACGTATTCAAAAAGAAATCTTCTTCCATGCCTTACATAGCTCTAAACTGATCCAGATCTAAAGAAAGGTGGCACAGAAAAAACGTATATGGTTATATCTGAGGTCAGAAAGGTTTGTACTTTTTTCCGCATTTATTAGTCTGAAATGAAAGAGACTACTTGGCTTTACAAATCTTTCCTTAGACTATAGCTTCCGTAACTACTGCTATCCATAAGTGTAAAACAAATAATACTGTAGGTTTAACAAACAAAAAAGTTCAAAATATTTTTGAATAGGTGAATACACAAGTATAATCCCTGACCCTTAAAAACTGGATCTGCAAAGAAATCATAGGGAAACACAAAAGAGACTTTGTTTTCTGCTTCTGCCTGCTAAACAAGGGAATGTATGCTTCAGCCAGAAAAGGCCTGCCTCATGAGAACGAGGCCCATTACAACATGCACCTTCATTCCAACCTCAAGAAGGTATAAATGTCCCCTTTGTTAGCACTATGCAGGTCTCCAAGATGGCAGATGTTATGAAATCACGCCTGCATTTTCTTCCTGAAGCCTGAGTTTACAAAACACAGAAATACTTCATTTTATGTAGAGAAGATCAATCAGGTCATGGTTGATCAAGCATTGTCTCAAGGACAGAGACAGTTTAAGCAGTTCCAGCATTAGCCTCTTAATCCTAGCCCTCCTGGCATCCTTTCTTTTGAGCTACTGCAACCATTTGGACAGCTATATAGCAAGGTAGATGAAAGAGCAAGACTGTCCCCAACAAGGCAAAAAACTCTCAAGACTTCTTTTGGTTTTGTTCATTTGTTTGTTTGTTTTCCCTGCCAGATGAATATACTGATCTGGCTCACTACACATGTGTGTTGATGGGAGCATTTGCACATCGGAGAGGAATAATAAACCAAGAACTGGAGAGGGGCAGGAAACGCATCAGCTAGTTTGCACACTGCTGGATCAAACCTAAAACTGCAGACTTTTTTTTTTTTTTGAGAGGAAAGACTCTCATTGTTTGCCTTTTTATGTTTGTGTTGCTTTTTTTAATTGATAGCTAAAATGGCAACCACATAAAAAAACACCATGGACTGAAAAATACTGGCTAACATGAGAAAGAGGAGCCATTTACTTAGTTTTATCTTCTTCACCATCAGAAACATAGTGTAGAAGCGTCTCTGAGAAAAAGGATCCCCTCTGTTTCCAAAGGGTATCAGACTCCAAATTGCTAAAGCCACTACATCCCTCAAATACCTTCATTCATCTTGCTTTGCTTAGAAACAAGCTTGAAAGTTAATTTTAGGCACCAGAATCACAAGCCATTACGTGTTTTACAAGTCAGAGAGGGAAGAGAATTGTATTGAAAATAAAAACATTAGCAAAGCAGAATTTCCTGAACATTAACAAAGGAGATCAAGCAGCAACAAAGCACTGTACAGGGCATTGTAAGAAAAGAAACAAATTGTGTACCAGAAGCCCAGCAATTACAGTTCTAAATCATTTGCATATATGAAAAAGTAACTGATACCCAAGTCAATACAAACAGCTTTATGTAATGCTTCTGAAAAGATTTTTCACCCTCAGAGTCACAATGAAGCACCTCAACTGTGCGTTATTCTTGCGTGGTAGCAGCAGCACAGTACTGATCAGGGATAAAAGAGGACCTCAGGTGGCAGAAAGGAGCAGCTGCAAATGACGTAACTGCTTTCAAACCACTCCTGGTTAAACAATTCAGCTCATTTTAATTGCTCTGTCCCATGGACTCATACTATGCTCCTTGTTGAAGTAAAAAGGGTTGTTCTGTTAGACTTGCTCCACAGACATAAGACTTTGACCGCAAAGGTCCTTTTGTAACATCCTGCAAACAAATGTAATTTTACATACATTAAGAAAAAACATGTTTCAGGGCTGTTGGTAGCTTATATTTAAATCCTTAAATTGGATTCACAGGGTTTTTTTCAGCTTCAGGTTGAAATTAAAAAAAAAAAATTCTGCTTAATTCATAATTGGGAAGCTCTAAACAGCCAAGGTTAAGACAGCAGCTCAGAATTTCTGCCTGAACCCTGGAGGTGCATCAAAACAAGCAGCACCTTTGTCTGGGGCCACAAAGCTCCCTCACTGTCACTAGAGGACCCTGAACATTTTCCGTGTTCTGTTTCAGCGAGACATGTGGGAGCTGGTCACCTGCACATTTAAGCTGCACCCAACTTGTTTCAGTAACATCAACTCCAGTTCAAAACCAAAGGGTGTTCCCAGCTTTTGTTTAATAAGCCTGTAGCTCCAACAACCTTTTTGAAAATGGGAAATAACAATTTCAGGTCCTTCTTAGCCAAAGAGGTTTGAACTGCAGCTCCCAGGTTTCAGAGTGCTCTGTGACACCCCCAGAGCCACAGCTCCTGAAGCTAAGCTTACAATACATATGCCTGACTCAAGGCCCCAGAGCAGGAGTATACGTAAGAGGAGACCTGAGCCTCCACCCTGCTGAAGAATCCAGTACAATTGCTCTCAGAACTTGCCCTCTTACACATTACCTAGCGTCCTTCTTTCTTATTGTGAGATACACACTGGTAGGCTCCTGATGTACTGCTGTCTCTTCCCGTACATTCCTAGAAACTTTAACTGACCTGCATAGAATGTCAGAGAGGCTGGAATTAGGAGTACAACAGAATACATATTATTTAGAAGTCTTTTTTTATATATATATATAT
>NW_009593587.1:0-42981 GCF_000690535.1 Cariama cristata
GCCCCATAGAGGAATAAGGAATAAGAGGAATAGAGGAATAAGGGGATAAAAAGGGACTGTCACATCTAAATAGTTTGCTGGTGGGTATGCTTATGTGGCCACATCTTGTGCCTTATCAGTGCAGTCTGTCCTATCTTGTTAAATTCCTCCCAACTCTTTCTTGGGTGAGAGACTCTCTATTCTGTGCGCATGCGTGCATGTGGGGCTCTGAGCATACCAACTGGGTTCAGATGGTGGGTTGGAGGGTCCGTGTGTCTGTGGTGGTGGGTTGGAGGGTCCGAGTGTCTGTGCTGCCAGAGACGCTCCATGCTCACGCATGCAGACGTGTGAGCGAGCGTATCAGCACCGGCAAAGAGCAAACTGGATTAGCTAGTGAGCGGGTGAAGTGGCCAGGCAGCCTTGTGTGCCTCTGCGTGTGCGTGTGTGTGCGTGTCTCAGTGTGAGACCATCGGAGGAGCTGACTGTTGGAGACACCAGGGGAGTCACAACCAGCTCTAGAGAAAGACCAGAAAGACCATGAGGGCTGGGTGTCTCTAAGAGGTGAGAGCTGATGGTGTATCTCATGGGGGGTTGTGTCTACTGGGGGCTTCCCTGCTCTCAGGTATCTGGAGCCAGCCTCGTTTCCACTTGCTGAATGAACAAATGTTTCGGTGTGAACACTCTCATCACTGATGTAGACTCTTCTAAAGTATTGCACTGTGCCCTCTTCTGGCTTCCACCCCAATCATAGACAATGAAAATTTCACTTAAAAAGTCACTATACGTCTCTCCACTACAAAAAACTGGCAAAATAAAGTGTTCCGCGTTAGTATAATTTCAAATCCCAGGCTAGTGTAGAAAAAAATATTACAGGATATGTGCACAAGCATGCCTCTACCTCACAGATGGAAACCAGATGCAATTCTGCTGAAACTTAACATATAATAAATAAAAGGAATTTACAGACATACGTTATCAACTATATCCTATATATAATTTATACTTGGCTCATAATTCAGAGAGTGTATTTTTTATTCACAACTGTTTCTACAAAGTTCCAGTAAACTGAAGATCCAGTGAACTGTCAGTAGAGTGGCTGTTGCTTTGATAGACACTGAAGACCTTCATGTGTGAGGGTGATGATGGAAAAGCTATACCTGTAGCCAGTTACAGTATCAGCTTTACATTCAAGTCTGTCTGCAAACAAATAGCTTCCCCTTCACGCACTCTGCACATTCAGTCATTCTTAGAATTATTCTTAGGGTAATTAAAGGGATTTAAAAGGCTTGTCAGATAACATTCCAATAACTAAAAAAATTATTTATTCATTTACAGTATTTTTTGTGGGTCGTTTTCAAAGTGTTTGATACACATTTGTGTTGAGACTCTTAGATTTCATTCACGTTTTGAAATGACAGACTTGCCCAGCAACAGCAGTGGTTCAAAGTATAAACGCTGTCCTGGCAATGCTGATATCAGAGCATTAACACTGTTTTAAGATGCTGCCTGTGAGTACACCAAACTGTTTATATCTAGAAAGAAAATCCTACTGAGATTCCATAAATCTGCAAAATGGTCAGACTTTCATGCTGTTAACAGTCCACTGCATAGCATCATTTCTGTGTGTGACTCAGGAATAAAAAATGCTAGGTCAGCTTCATATTAAAAAGCCAGAACATTTATTTGAAATGTGAGGTTTTTCTTTTTTATGAACAAAGTTTTAATTTTTGTACTGCTTATTGATCTGTCCTCATTTATTCGTTGTTCTGCTAGTGACTTTAACATGATAACAAAGGAAAATCAGCCGGATTTCCTTTTAATGAAAAGAAAATATTTCTTCTTAGACATTCAGACTAAGGCAGCTTCTTTTTAAGATTTGTAGAAAGATGAGCTTTTGTATGATTTAATGGTAAAGCGCCAGTGGCTGCAACTTTAATATCAATACGTATCTTTGTATAAGTATCATGAGGTAATAGTAGAAAAGAATTGAGCATTCCAGTTGTGGAGAAAAGCGTAACTATGTTGCTACCTATCTTTGCAGTCAAGTAGCATCTTGCATGTTCTTTCATGGTCAAAGGTTCACACTACTGCACATCATTCAAAAATGAAATTTTGTTGGTAAATGCTTAAATGGAGCTTATACAGAGATCCATTACTAATTAGATCTTACTCAAACCTGACCTACTTAGGTTTGGCAGAAAATTTGCAGCAAAACTTTTTAACAAGCAATATAGATAGACTGAGGACTCAAATACTAGATGTGTTTCTAGGTTCTATACAAAACTACATCCTTATGGCTACAAGCTAAACCAGTATTAAAAAAATAAACAGCTGCGATCCTCTGGGTATGGAGCTATTCAGGCCCTCTTGTGACTCTCAGGAACACATCCGTACAGGCATGTATACACATGTACAGAGTAAAACAGTAGAATCTTAGCAATCTTGGTTGAAAGGCAGTTTGAACATTTGGGTAACTTTTATTATAATTATTATTCCTATGCTGCAAGACCAGCTTGCTCACCATGAAGGAATTCAGGTGTATGCATAGTAAGCATGCACAAACTGCTGCTGCCACCCGGGAACTGTAGAACTTGCACTATTTCAGAACAGCACACTGGCACGTTGTTATCTTCTGGTATTCTTGAACAGATTCAGAGGCTTAAGCAAGCAAGAAAAGAACTGCCCTGTACTTAAATAAAATCTGTTTTCCTTTTCTGAAGTCTTCAAGTGTTAAATGAAACTATTTTCCAAGTAATTATTTAATTCATTAATAGATGCATACATTTTTCTTTTATTTATCTTGCCTATGTCTGTTAGTCCTGGTTTCAGTTAGGAAGAGCATTTAAAAAAACTACATCAGAATAATCTATTCTTGAATTTGGTATTCCTCACTTTGAAAAAAAAATTTTTTTGCACTTTAATTTTACTGACTGACTGACCTTCTGCATGTAAAATGCAAACTGGGCTTTTCCAGTATGACACAGTTCTCAATGTGTCTTTCGTGTTTCAGCATCTCACTTTTAGAGAGTTTATATGACATTTAACTGAGGAATACAACTGATTTACAAAGGCCTGAAATGACACAAATGAATATCAGCACAAATACTATTAACTGTATTTGTTAGAAATTTGCAGGATTCTGGGGAACCACAGTCAGTCCTGTAACAGGCAGTTAAAGAGGAAATACTTCTGGTTTTTTAAGAGGGAGATGAAAACTAGATTACAGCTTTTAAAATTGTGTTTCATTACACTAGCTGTAGTATCTGTATCTGGGTTTTGTTTTCAGCTTTTGTATTACGATAGGTATACAAGAAATGGAAAGGGCGCTCATGAAAACTCAGTTTAATTTTAGGTAAAGATGAAATTAACAAACTGCAAACAAATAAATGCTGCACAGATAAATTAAGCACCAGTCTTGGCAAAATGATAGTCTCACTTTTGTGTAAGCAATTTCCTCTGTCTTAGCTATTGGATTCTAAATCATGAGAAGCAAAAAAATCATACACTTAGTAGAATGTACTTGAGTGTTTGTGCCAAAGCTTGCTTTAATTTAAATGTCTCAATTTATTTCTATATACTTGGAGCAAGCTGGAGCATAAACAGTATGAATGAGGATGTTCATTTTGCCTTACTGTGACTGTATGCTAAGTTTGTATAGAAAGAATCAAGACACTGTGCATGCTCTGTCAATGTTACCTGCTCTGATTGACATTTATGATGATGTTGAGAATGCATCTTCACTGCTACTACAGTGTCCTAGAAACACTGTTGTATTATTTGCACTCCAAGGCTTGATCTTATATATTTACTTCCAAATAAATACACTTAAAGGAGAGTAAAAACATTACATATGAGAAGACTGGGATATCAAAGTGGTTAAGTGTTTTACCTTAGTCTCATTAAATCCAATTACAACCTCTCCATTCATGGGCCTGCAAAATTTTAATGACACAAAAGAAATGCACATCAAAAAGAAATCCCTGTATTCAACAGAAATCCCTGTATTCAACAGAAATTTGAAGCTAAGCCTTAACAAGATGAACTAAAATGTAAACAGTATCCTTTCAGATGCTTTCTTCATTCTAGCAGTGGTAAAACTGGGATCACACTGGGCTCCAACAGAGAAGGAGCAGCAAGAGCAGGCTGGTCTGCCAGGGTGGTGAGCCAGAGCCGAGGGCGACAGCAAGGCAGCGGGGGCAATGGCCTGACTGACAAGAGGCACAGTCCCACAGTACCTGAACAACGAGAGCAGAGCAGGTCCGGGGACAGTTAGCCAACACATCAGCCAGCAGCCGAGTCCATAAGCGGTAAGGCAGGTCCAAGGTCAAGCCAGGAAATCCTGCTCAGCGGGTCAGGTCCAGATCAGCGAGGTACATGGCCAGGCACCCGCATGGCTGCAGTGCAGCCCAAGCAGGGACCAAAAGCAATTGCCCAGCTTTAATGCAGCTCCTGAGTGAAAGGGGATAGCCTCTGCTAAGGCTTCTTACAGCTCTTCCTCAAACAGCTCTCTGATTCAAGGCCGCACAGCTGCACCGTCAGTGCTGGCCCTGAGCCCAGGCAGCCAAAAACTCCAAGAGGGGCCACTGACACCAACTTCCTCTAGTTCATCCTGTCTCACACGCTGATTGCAGCTAGGAAGTGGGAAACCAAAGATCTCTTACAATTTGGGCACTGCTAGGAGAGTGACTTGTCACCCTCACTGGAGTGAGCATTCATGCTGTGTCATTATTTCCCCTGGTGACCCCACATATGTATCAAATAGAATGTGACACTTTATGTGGGCTGTACATGTGCATCACACAGTGTGAGAACGTGTTCTAAAGTCTCCTTATCATGTCTCTGGAAACCTTTGTCTATTGAATTGGTTACCTCTAGATCAGAGTTCGACTTCATCTCAAGTTGAAGAGATGGCGTTGGCTGCATACAATATCTATGTTCAGTTCTGTCAGTCCATTTATTTCCCAATGCTCATATAAATAATAAAAACCTTTTTGCAAATATAAATAAAATACAATGCTCACTTATTTGTTTTTAGTTGTTGCCTTCCAGTGCTCAGAATTTTTCAAGAATCAAGTACAGGTGTGGTCTGTGCAACCTAAGAGCTTTTATTTTGAATGCAACAGGCACATTGGTAACGTGTTATGATTAATTTGAACATAACCTACTCTGTAAAATCAACCCTGTCTCTAAAATTCAGGAGATTCTATCTTAATATTTTAATCATTACAAAGTTACTACAGCCTCTCTTTTAATTTCTGTATCAGATAATGAAACTCTGGAGTAATTAAGATTTTATTATGTGTGCTCTTATTTGAGTAATTCCACTCCTGTCTGCAGTCTATTGATGAGCTTCCAGATTCTACAAATCAATATAACACTAAGTGCATTGTGGTCAAATTCACCTGAAAAAGGCAGATACAAGTATAACATATATCCTTGCAATTCGAAGTGACACCCATAGCTCAGGGCATTAGCACTGGATTAGAGTTACTATACAATATAATTGTTTATGCTGTTTTGCAGTGTAATACAGACAAGACTACACAATCAAAGCTTTCACAGACATAAACAGACATCACACACTGTAATTATATTTGTCTGCAAGATTATAATAATCACAGATGGCAGGTATTGTAAGGCAGTACTTTTTTCTGGTTAACCCATTAAGTATACTCATCTTACTCAAGCAACTTCCGGTAAGGGGATAAAAGCCTGTTTTTGCTATGTTCTTGCGATGGCAATTTTCTATAAAATAGGTGCAAAAGCAAAGTATTAATTTACTTTACTTGTTGTCTTTTCACTTTGTGTTATAATGTGTAATACTTCATTTTGACTTAGATCTTCTCTTTTTGTCTGAGAACTTTTCAGGAGCCTAAAGCACAAGACTATAAAACGACTTCAGAAATGACCCTCAGAAGAAAAGGTTTATGTGTGACTTACAATCAGCACAGTGTCTTACTGCGTATATCAACACATAAGGATTTTATCTTAAAGCTATTGAATGCACTTCTAATTTTAGAACACAGATAAAATTTTTTATGCCAAATGTAACAAGACCTTGTTTCTCGCACTGAGAGTGCAAAGGTACTGACATCAGGAAATGGATGAGACTGAGAGTCCTTACGTAATAATAAAATTACAAATTTCCTGTATTTTTCCAGGGTTTTTGTGAAGAGAACCTTGACACCCTTTTGTTGTGCAGACTCAACACCATGACCGTGATGAGAAACTGGAAGGATGTGAGGAATTAAAGCATTGGAATGTTGTAGAATTTGGCTTACATCAGGTGTTAAAAAGCTACGAGGAGATTAATAGGAGGAAGTTCATTGTACAATAAGTGGTTATAAAAATAGTTTGAGAAGTGTTTGGTGTGTTACACAGAGGAGTAACAGGGTAGAATGGGATAAAACCAAGAACGAAATTTTTACTGACTAAGCTGTGGAAAGTGACATTAATAAAGGAAGAAATGGAAGCCCATTCTCTTGGAAAAACAGTTAAAATGAATTTAAAAAAAATCTAAAAAGCATGCTTTTAAAAGTTGATCCATCTAAAACTTGTTTTAGTCAATGGATTGATGGATCATGGTCAACGGATCGCCAACCGCATCCTGGGCTGCATCAAGAGAAGTGTGGCTAGCAGGTTGAGGGAGGTAATTCTGCCGCTCTACTCTGCTCTGGTGAGACCCCACCTGGAGTATGGCATCCAACTCTGGAGCCCTCAGCACAGGAAAGGCATGGACCTGTTGGAGAAGGTCCAGAGGAGGGCAACGAAAATGATCCGAGGGCTGGAGCACCTCTCCTATGAAGACAGGCTAAGAGAGTTGGGGTTGTTCAGCCTGGAGAAGAGAAGGCTTCCAGGTGACCGCATTGCGGCCTTCCAATAGCTGAAGGGGGCCTATATGAGAGATGGGGACAGACTTTTTAGCAGGGTCTGCTGTGACAGGACAAGGGGTAATGGTTTTAAACTAGAAGAGGGTAGATTTAGACCTGACATAAGGAAAAAATTCTTTACAATGAGGGTGGTGAAGCACTGGAACAGGTTGCCCAGAGAGGTGGTGGAAACCCCATCCCTGGAGGCATTCAAGGTCAGGCTGGATGGGGCTCTGAGCAACCTTATCGAGTTGGAGATGTCCCTGCTCACCGCAGGGGGGTTGGACTAGATGACCTCTAAAGGTCCCTTCCAGCCCAAATGATTCTATGATTCTATGATTCTAAGATTCTATGATTGGACTGTGAACTAAGATAGGACAGGGGAAAGCATTATATGCCTTCCCAAAACACATTCTCAAGATAAATTTTTCATGGCTGTACTTCCATTACAATTTTTTAGTACTGTCATCGTTAGGTATTTATTTAACCAATGCACCAGGTATCCTGCTGTCATGTACTTTAATAAAAAATACACTTCTTACCATAGAGAACTTACATGAAATGGTAAGTTCAGATAAGTAAGTAAGAAGCAAATGAATGAATGGTATGTAGAAGTTAAATTACAAAGTTTTTGGATACACAATTTCTTTCTTTGCCATTAAAACAAATTTTAATGAAGTTTATTCCTAGTTGTCTCCAGCTGCTGTGTCCGTGATTCATTAGCTATTGCCTGATAGTCATCTTGCCAGAATAGGGTTTTGCTATGTGTCTACATATTTAAGAAAACAAGCCAGCACAAAGGTTCATTAGCTTCCCTCTTGAACGAATGAGCACAAAGAGTATGGATAAGGTAATGCCATGTTTCCAGCCCCTTTGACCCCAGATGTTATCTAGGAGAGCTGGCAGAAAGGCATGGAAACCTGTAGGTTCACAACACCGCCACATAGCATGTAGAAGATTATGTATCATGTTAGTTGGTGCTTTTTGATGGTTTAAATTTTTTTCAACACCACAGCATGCTATCTATCCCAAAGAAATCTGGCTTAATTGCAGTACACCATGTTTGATGATGGATTTTCAGAGCATAGTCCTTTGGAAAATCTGTCACTAATCCTGGAAGAAGTGTGTCTGATACAAAATACCTTCCTGGAGTTGCTCCTCTTTGAGGCAACTCTGCACCTTCCCTTGGAAGAAAAAGAGTGATGTACAATCACAAAGGTGTGCAAAATGATGAATAACTCCCACTTTATTTGTTAATATAATGCCACCATGGAAACTTGCTGACTGAGCAGCTGCTCGTCTTCATCTGATAATGAAACTTAAAGCTTCAAAGCTATATTACAAATATTTTAATTGTGATCTTTTTATAGGACCTTTAAAATAAAAGAATTGGAGCTTCATTGGGAGTTGGAAGTCCAAAACTGATGTTCAAAATTATTTACATCCATCTCTGTTTGATAATAGAAAGTTTTCTTTTACAGTGCTTTTTTTTCAAAATATTTTGTGTGTAGTGTAATCAAAGATTCTGAAGAAGGACTAAATTTTTCTTTGTTGTTAATAAACAAAAACTGATGTAAGTTATAAATCTCCTTTGGCTTTCTACTGTGCTTGTTCTGAATACCTGCAATATTATTGGAAGCTGCTGAGGACACAGTTGGAATTTAGGTCTCCCTTTACTTCTTGGTTCAAGAATGAATGGCCACTCTTAAGACACGAGAACATTCTGGACTGAAGTAACTTCTATTTTTAATGAGTTGTGCTTAGCAGTCTCATGTAATGAAGAATAATCTACTCCCTCCTTTCCTCTTAGATATTTTTCACACCTTAGTTTTGTATTAGACCTACCATACTTCTAAGTTCCCATTCAGAGTACTTCCAGAATATCACAAAGGAATCATACACTGGAGGACTGTGTCTTTTGCAGGTATTTTTTTCTGACAAATACATTATGCAATCTCTGACACCAAGGCTACAAACAGGTGGGAGGATGATGGTTTTATTTTCACCTTATACCAATTTTGGACCATCTTACATAATGAAAACAGGAAATTGGTAAACATAAAGAGATAAAGTAGGAAAAGAAGCTGAGGAACGAATTTTTTGAGATATACAAACAGAGTTTTGTCTTTCAATCTTGATTTCTAAGTGACAAAATCATGTCTGGAGCTGCTCTGTTTGATCACAGGAGGGCATCTCAGGGAAACAAAAACTGTTATGGCTGAAAAACTCTGGACCAATGATACTGATGAACTTGCCTCTTGATACTGCATTTTTGTTGTCTTGTTTCAAGTGCGACTTTACAGTGGAAGTTTTGGGGTGGGGAGGCCATTGTCTGTCCCCATTTCCAGCCTCCCTGCAAAAGAAAAGCTGGTGAAAAGAATCACAAGGCAGTTAGGCAGCAACCAGAGTGCGTGTTGACATCCTTGCCAGCCCAGACTGCCTGCATCATGCTGCTGAACATAGGGCACAGCCTAATTGATATAATCAGAACAACAGACTACTTGTATAAGAAAACTAGTAGTATTGTACAGGAATTGTAGTTAATAATTACAAGGTTTTGATTATACCTTGCTTTGAATTTTGGTCAAGATGACTTTGATGATTGATAATAAGGGATTTGTGAAGGGAGTAAGGGTATGTAAAGTCCTGAAAACTGATGAGAACAACTGGAACGGATTGTGTTAAACTACAGAGCATGGATGAGTTATATGACAACTTGGTAAAGTCATCATTCGATTAATTAACTTAGACCCAATAATCTTCAACACCCCCCCTTGCCACACCTACAAGACTGAACTGCATGAACTCAAGACAAGGAGGTCATCCAGTGGACACCAGAGGACAACCACCAAGGGTCTTAAAAGACCCCAGAAGACCCTTCCCATAATTAACTGCGCATGCCCGAAGGGGAGGCACCATATGTAAATGATTTCAGAGCAAAGTAATGAATATAATATCCTGATTCTGGGAATTACAATGAATATGTAATCAATTGTATCTATGTAATCTGTTCACCATAACAGCTGGGTACACATTTTAGGTGGAGTGATCCTCCGTGCATCCAGCGCTGCAATAAAGAGAATGCCTGCTTCTTAATGCTACATTGGTGTTAAGAGGTTTATTCCTGATTTTGGTGACATCATCACCTGAACCACTGCAGGAGGAATGTCTCTAGCAGAGGACATGACACAGGGAAAAGCTTCAGTTTCCCCTTCCAGTGTCTCTTCCAGTTTATATTGAAGATTAATCATCTTCTCTCCCAACTTAATGTCAGAAGTTTCCTATTTTGCTTGAACAGCAAATTATTCTGGAGACTGATTAAAGCCTCTGTTTGTAGTGAATGAATTGTTAAAAGGCAAAACAGTCCCTTTTAAAGGCCATTTCCTGCCCTAAGTCATTCACATAGGATTCCCATTGAATTCAAAGAGAATTGCACAGAGTCATCCAAGGGCAGAATTCACCCCCAAGTTTAAAGACTGTGAATTTAGTAAATCCTTAAAACCAACTTATAGGCAGTAGAAACTGTACTCACCTCAATATAATGCCTACAGTCTTAAACTTTAGAATCTATGAATCTTACATGTTGAATTTTTATTGAAAATGCACGAAAAAGAAATTTACATTTTAAATCTTACTGATGTATGAAAAAAGAGCATTGAAAGAACATGGTTTAAAAAAGGAATTCTTAATAATAGTCTTGTGTTGATACTAAAAATCTTTTGAAAATAGTGAAAGGCATTCGCATCTGTCATTGATAAGGTACTCAAAAAGTTTCAACAGGAAAGATGTGTATTATAAAAGTTTTGACCTTGCACAACTGGTATACACAAAATTATTTTATTTTGGATGTGCAATACTGGTTATTTGGCTTCCTGAAAAATAAAATAACCCAAATATTTTCCTGACCATAACAGCCAAAGTTCAGTTCATATTTTTAAGGAACAAAAGACTGTTTATTCCGTGCACGTGAACCAGGGAGCATAATGATCATTACAAGTATTAATATATTTTCATACTTTTAAAGATGATTTGACATGAAAAGTGGGGAATAAATACTTTTTCACAACTCTTTCATCACTCAGTGATTTAATACAATGGTATTCTTTAGGAACTTATATTTTATGTATTTTCCTATTGATCTGTTTATTTCTTGTCCTTAATTCACACTCAGGTAAGACAATTGATTTCCCTTCCTAAAGAGGGCATTCTTTTTCCTCACATATGCACAACCTCCATGAGATGGTAATTAAGGAATGCAAAATAGAGCCTTCTAAGAATTCATTGCAAAGAACAGAAAGTGATACTTGGCAAGAATGGCTTCAGAATACCATTCCCCTACTTCCAAACAACTCCATGTCTTCACTGTCTAGGTTTAATACCATGCACATTGCTGTCTAACTTTCCAAGAACACAGAGAATGTGACTAAATTGTTTTTGTTTCCTCAAAATATTTGCAACAGTACACACAGTGTATGATTAGTGGAAATAATAAAATGAATAAATCATACAATAACACTTGTGGTCAAGGAAATATAAGCCATCTATGCTGGTTTAGATGCATTTGTGATGTGTCCCTGACCAAATGCCAGTGTTGAAAAAGTAGAATTTTGGCTACAGTGAAATATATAGGTAGTCATTAAGTGAAGGGATTGAAGATGTTAGGATTCCTCATGAAAAACAATTCCTGTCTGTAACCATGCTAAATTCACAGAAAAGCTTGTTTGTAGACATGATGTTTTTAACAGATTATTTTTAGGGGTTGCAGGTGAAAAGGGGTTTCATGTATCAAAGAAACACATGTATCAAGAAACACATGGAAAACAGCAGAAGTGCCTCTTGTGGTTAAGATTTCTCTTAGTCATAAATCAAGTCTGATTTTATGCCAGTCTGAAAGGCTTCTCACTATAATCCCTTTCAGAGCAAGTATCTTTGCCATCTGAGCCAAGCTCTATGTCTGTCTTTCTTGCAAGGCTGGCCTCCCTGGCAGTCCTTACACAGAGGGCAGGGAGCTGCTATATCTGATCAACTCATGGGAGACAAGTTAACCCTAGCTTCACTACTCATTTACAAATTATCATACGATAAAAAGGAAGACTGTATCTCAGCCATCCCGCCTCCATTGTGAGGTTCAGAGATCACTGCCAAAATCAAATATCCCATGCTCTTCTGAAAACTTATTGTTATGTAGTAACTCATTACCCACCTGGTGAAAAAGATGTGGATCATTCATATTTGTAGTTAATTGAAATCCATCTGAGTTCCAACTCTGTGGTCCTGTATTTCACATCCATTGGAAAGACAGAGATCAGATGAGTCGGAACCCTGGATCTGAAATTTTCAAAAATCTAACTTAGACTTGAGTTTTAGTTCTAGCCAGTCTGTCTACCACCACTCACTTCTCCACACTATCATACACTCTGGTGGCTCAATGTCAGCCTTTCTGCTGCCTGTGTTTTGTACAGAAGTAAAGTGGTGGTTATGGTTTTCTCCTACAGTTATGGTGCTAAGAAAGATAAGGAACATACTACTAAGAAACGTAGTATAATTTTCTATTCCATTCCATTTCTATTCCAGCTCTATCATTTCTGCTCAATAATTGCACCTAATTACCAGTGTTGTAATAAATGTTTTATGTACATCTATAACTTGCAGATCTTGTATGCACTAGTATTTTCCAAACTCGTATTTTATCCATGTTGTTTATTTGCACAATCATGGTATTTTACAGCATATGAACTACTTAACTATATTTTAGCGAAAGTATTTAACTGTATAGGTTTGAGACTTTCTCATAACTATACCTGAAGATAATATTGAAAACTGATAATTGTAAGAATACTACAAATCAGCAAAGACAATTTCAACTTTTGCAGTTACAGTACGAAATAGGAGCTGCTTAAGCTCATCTTTGGCCTTCTGCTTCATTTTCACTTATGACACTTTTCACAATAAATTATCAGTCTTTTCTTTCAAATATAAAGCTTTGATCCTTAGAGAAATTAAGAGAAGGTTTGGTAATTAGACTTTGGTTAGTGTTCAAATTTTATGTAAAATATATAAATAAATGTTGAGAGAAGAAATTACTTAAAAGTTGAAACGTGCGTGAAATTAGTATAAATCCTTCTGAGTCTGGTATTCATAATTATGTTACACATTTGCTTTAATTCCCTACATGAATCCTTTTTTTCCAAGTCTTCCTTCCTGCGTATTTCCTGCTTATATTAAGTCCAGCCCTTTAATCAGTAAACAGACTAGTTAGCTTTCCTGAAATGGGGACACAGGAATGAGCTTCAAGACACCTCTTTGTATTTAATCTGTAAGTCTGCTTATGTTTTAGGAAAAAGACATACATATTTACCATCACTCTAAATTATCCTAATACCTAAAAATATCTTGCCATTTGTGCATAAAGTGTGATTAACAGCAGCGATTCAAAGGAGTGAATTGGCACAATAGAGAATTTTTGTTTGTTCTGCTGAATATCTAAAGGGACTTATGTCAGGAAAAGACGAATAATGAATTGATACTTTGACAAAGGCCTGCAGAACTTCTGTCAGCCCAGCTACTTCTGGGTACATCAGTATTATTATCCTCCTTATCATCATTAAATAAAATACTTCAGCGCTCTGAGGACAACTATTATATAAAAAAAACAAAACAAGCCTCTTCTAATTATTTCTAAACACTACCACATAGAGATTTTCCCTCTTTGCCAACAGCTGTGCTCTTCACAGGATTTTTTTTCTTTTTTTTTTTTTTTTCTGTGTCCGTTTCTGGAAATACTGGTGCCAGATACTTTTGGCATGTTGTCCATCTCTAAATGGAACTGTAGCTTGGTATATTTACAATACATTGCTTGAAATGGTATTTGTATATGATCTTATTAACATGAAGTATAATTAACAGCAGAGAATTGATAAGCCTATTATTATTCTAATAAAAAGAGTAAATTCTTTATTACAATGGATTGTTGTGTCTCCATTTAAGCATCACAGCTATGTTCCTACAGTGTGGACTGTGATATTAAGATTGAGTTGCTATGACTATCTACGAGCATAAGTGATTTCAGTTATCTGTAACAATTACACTAATCAGATTTAAAGCTGGTCAAACACTTCTAATACAGCCAGGCAGAGGCTTGCATCAAAATTTTCTGCTGTTTTACCTCTGAAGAGACAGCGAACACTTACAGTATTATTATATAGGATTACAATTTTTTTCATTAAAATGGTTTTAAATACATCAGTGACTGAAATTGAAAACCCTTTTTAATGAGCATTAGAAGAAATGCCAGTCTGAGAAACAAAAGCAGATAGTTTGCAAAGACAAATTCAGTCTTTCAACAACTTTAAGCATTTTCTTCAGAGCATGAACTCTTAGGTAAAATGTCTTATAATTAACATAGTTATCTGGTATTTAAAAACTATTGCAAAAAGTTTCATATAAGTATGTTTAAGCACTGAACTGTAAATACTTGAATAAACTATGCCACAGATTTATCTGTCAGCACTTTGTTGTTAGGCCTGGCTGCTAATGAAATCACTGAGAATTTTGCCATTGTCCTTAACAGCGATCATTTCCCCAAGTACAATTTTCCCCAAACTGAGGAGCTTTCCTCACCATGAAAACAGACTGAAACAAAACACAGCTCTTCTGGAGATAGCTTCCAAAGTCTGACATAGCTTGCCGCACTGCTACACCTAATATTGCTAAATGGCAGAACACTATTGTAAAGGCTACAGTATTCTTGCCGATCCTGTTTGCCATAAAGACCTATCAGGCTCTCACTGGTAACAATCCCAGTCACAATTGCCTAATGATTTGCTCCTAGAGCCTATGATGTACAATGATTATAAAAGAGGAGTGCAGTTTTCTGCTTTTGAGAAACATACCTACCAAGAAGGAATACCGGTACAGTAGAAATTGGAATAAATAGTAAAAAGGTGCAGAGTGACCCTCAAAAACCTTAAAAAAACTGCAGCTGTGACTAAAACATGCCACATATCTACCAAGTCAGTATATTCAAAATAAACTTTTATAATTCAGCCTTATTTTACAGCAAAAGAGACTGATATAAATGGATGGACTTTGAGAAGTTATGGATGAGTATGAAAAAGCTGAATAATATTTCTTTTTTGGAAATTCCAAGGGCTACTTTTGAAATACTGTTGAAGCCTGGACAGAGATTGTGAAATAACCAATTGGATTTCTGAAGAACAAATTATGAGTTTTCTTAGAAAAAACGTAAAGGCCTCAACACTGAAAATTCTGGCTAGTATACAACATTTTGCAACTGATTTCTGAAAATGAAAGTATCACATTGTATTTATTTTTCAAGGTATTAAAGAAACCATTATCTCAACACACAGTAATACATTTCCTGGTTCAGAATATATTTTGGCTATAATCCTAACTTGCATCTGTTTAAGCTAGATCATGGGGTTAGCCTTCCAAGTCTTGAAAAATGTAACATGACATAAATAGGAGAGACTCCAAATTGAGTATAATATCAACATTTATCATCATCATGTGGGGTTTGATGAAAGCAGTTTGATATTATTATATACATTATTTCATTGCTAATTAAAAATATATTTCTATGCTTGTTTCTAGAAAAAGAGAAACGAATACAAGTCCAATGGAAGGCAGTGCAAGCTCCATCTCATTTAATGAAAAATAGAACACAAAGCTGTTATTGTACTTGTCTTGGATGTTGTTACATGACTGCTGATTAAGTTATACCGCTCAAAACAAGGCAAAACACCAAAACATGTAAATGCTTGAATGTATCCAATGACATTTAATAAGGCTTTCAAGGATGTAGCTAATTTTAGCACAGTTTACAAAGCCAAGAAGACTGGAGTACCCAAATAGGACTTGGCTAGAAAACACTTCAGGGAATCAATGGGATCTGAAAATAATGCCCCATCTACATTTTCAGGGGTGTTTTGATATCATTCCTATCTTACATCTTATTCAGATTTCAGTCTGAATTTTAGTCTTTCACGAAAAAATGTTTCTTTCCTCTCCTTGGGAAGACAGGACATCCTGAGAATCCCTCTGAAGTGGGCCCAATGGGGACATACAAATCTAAAGCCTCTCACTGCTGCTGCATTTAGGAAGAAGGAATGTCTATGGGCCAAAGTAAGATGTGGTGGTAGCAATGGATGGAAGAATCAAGAAATGGGGGAATGATCATTGAAAAGAACGAAAAGCATCCTCTGTCCTCTGCTTTTATAAAAACGGTATTAATTCCTGTTATAAATTAATGCAGAATATTAGACAGTAAGGGGCACATCTAACCAGTATTTTGATATCTGGCTTTGTGCTGAAAGGAGATTCCCTAAAGTTGCTGGCCAGCTGAAATCTGTTGACTGTGGTTGCATTTCAGTACAGCTGTCTCTCCACTGACAAAAGGTGCACAGCTTGTATGGTTGAACTTCAAATGTAACCCAATTTACCAAAACATTCCGTACTATATTAAAATAGGTGGCCTCACTTTTGAGCTATCTGTATCAGATTCTCTTCCACCAACAATCATTATGTGAAGAACACAGCTGTTTACTCCACTGTGGCCTGACAGCAGTGCTTGTCCTGCATGTTCTGTCCTGACTAAAGTGTCAGTTCTAGCCAAATGTTTTGTGCAAAACCTTAAATGGAGATGCAGTTAAAATACATTGAAATACTGTTGTATCATCTTCCTAGCAAGCAAGGCAAATTCCCACTGAGAACAAATGTACACAATAAATTGCAAAATTGGCGTATGCAATTACAAACAGAAAGTACACAATAATAAAAGAACAAATACAGAATTGAAAACCCACAGAAACAGAAATATGGTGAAGAAAGAAAAATGGCAGTTTGGGTGGGCGGCTCTGAGAAGCAGAGAGGAAAAGTTAAACCCACAGACTCTCTGAGAGTAAGAACAGCAAGTACCAACACACAAAGCGGAACTTCCATAAACTGACAACTATTTCCCAGCAGAGTTGGGATGAAAGTGGGATGTAACCTTAGGAGTCATTCTTGAAATGCAAACATGTAGCTGATACATATAAGATGTTGGTTTTGTAGCTTGCTGTTAGTTCACTAGACTTACAAAACATGACAATGTCTTTATGGCCATATTTGCGAACTTAATTCACTGAAACATTAGGAAAAATGTGTGGTTTCTCTTTGTGAAGAACAGAGATAGTTTTTTCCTGCCAGATCCTAGCCTTCCTTCTCATCCAGGCACCAATGCCTTTGTAAGCAGTAGGAATGCTGAAGTCAGAGGTGACATTCAAGATTTGACCCCAAAAGATGAAGATGGTAGCATTGAAGCTGAACTGTACAGCTACAGTACTTTTGAGGTAATCATTGTGTTTAAATTTATCTTTGCTAATGACTAAAGTCAATAGCATGGCAGATGGGACAAATACACTTCATGGTTTAATTAGAAAATGCATAAATGTACAGAAACTGGTGTTATATGTTCTGAAATGCATCCACGTGTATATTATTGTTGTATATATTGCACTATATACAGGAGGAGCTGGTCAAATATTTCTAAAGACTGTTCATAAGCATCTGTTCAAATTTTAAACTGCTATTCAAATTAACTATCCTTATACATCTCATTATTTGCTGTTTACAGGCATTCACATTCCTACCAGCATTGCGGAAGTACTATTCTTCAGAGAAAAAAACAAAGAAAAATGGTGAATACTCAGTAGTTTAGTTAACTTTCTTTTAGTTTTTTTCTTTTAAAAATGTAAATATTCAACAATAGAGTAGAAACAAGCTACTTTTACTGTATTCTTGCCATGCACAACAAAACATAAACACTTCATTAATAACTTTAGCCTGAACTTTGTTAGCATAAATTGTTGTTCAAGATTTTCTAATGGCAAATAAATTTGAATATCTTAATGTCCAGTGTTTAGGACTGACTAGGCTGTGCTCAGTTGAGCAACAGGAAAAAAACAGCAAAAGTGACTACAGCCACCATTGTACTAACAAAGCCCTCGGGTTAATAGAGACTGCTTTGACCTTATGGCACAAATTAACACTACCTCAGGGTTGCTTTAATTTAGGCCACCCTGCAATAGCCTCTGGCAGTCAGGGATTATTGGATGAAAGCAAACCACTTTGCTGTGAACAGGGATTCAGGAGACCTTCATTCAATTCTTGACTGCACCACAGAGTCTTTGGGTGATATTAGGAAATATTAAATTTTCTGTGCCTCCCGCTGCTGTATGAAGAAGCAGTAGCAACATTTATGTACTTTACAAACACGGTATGAAATGAATTTAACATTGTTTTGGAAACTTTGCACATAAAGCCTTATAAGTCTGCTAACAGTTTTGTCAGTCTTTGATTGGTCTGTGACCGAAGAGTCCCTAACTCACAGTTTACAGCTTGGGCTGCAATGTACGAAAGATTTTTTTGGTTTCTGTGTGCCTCTTTAGCATGCAAAAGAAAAGAAGAAATCCACAAACACCCATAAAAACAGATCTTTTAAAAATCCCTTGAGTATATGCTTCCATGAAATAATATATATATAAAAGTAATAGTCGTAAAAAATTTCCTGTGAATGGATTTGCACATATACATGGATTATTTTTGTGGAATGAAGCATTCTTCAAAGTCCAGCTTTTCTTATGTGTTGCAGTTAACACACTGCTCAGGGAAAACTTGGATGCCACAGAACTTTAATATGATGGGGTGTGTACAAAGTTTGAAAAATATAAGTGTATATTTTGAACAATTTTATCATTTGGATGTTTATTTGATTACAAAACTGTCAATTAAAGCATACTGAATTTGTATTACTATGTACTAAATATTTGCTTTACTTTAGTAATGCAAAAATTAATTACAAAGTTTGGAATTTCATTGTTTTTTATTGAGTTTTAAAGCAAATCCTCACTGATATTTCAACATAGCTTGTATGCATGAATGCCATAAAGTCTGAATGAAAATTTAGTCAACTGAAGTTTTTCTTACAGATTGACACGTTATCCTTGTTTATTCAGCACATAATCTATTAAATATAGTCAGAAATCTCAGAAGGTAATTTTCTTAATAAATATATTGTCTGAAGAAATCAGCACATCATATTATGTAGACAGACATAAAGTAATGCTTGAGTTCTACAAAAACCAGAGATGACCCATTGTGTATCTAACGCAAAGGAAACAGAAGAGGTGGTGTTCTCGGGTATATCAAATATTTATGGGCTTACTGTAACATCGGTGGTAGTGACAGGCTGCACTCAAAATGCTTTAGAGACTTCATTTGATTATTTAGCTGACATATATCCAAAATTCTATGCACTGATATCCAGCATGGAAATTTTCACTTTAACATAACGTTGGGAATACTATTGTCTTTTTATCCCGGAGAGGAATATATAAAAGATTGTCTGGGGCTATTGCCACTCAGTGTCTCTCTCATGGGTAAGAAGTGGGAGAGTGGACACCGAAGGAAAATCTTTACTGAGTTTAAGTTTTGAAATACTATTTGTGGAGCTTGATTTGCAGATTTTGAGTCTGTTACCAGTTTATGCAGATTGATGTGAAAATTTGTGTGACCTTGTCTTTATCACCTAAAGTCATGCTTGCCAGATTTCACCAAAAATGCTGTCTCATTTCCATTATAAATAGGAAGGGTATATGTGTACCTATCTGCATGCACATGAAAGTTGCTTTCAGTTTTATGCTTCCAATTTCTTCCCTGCAACAACTGATATCACAAATGTTGCTCTGTAGTTTCTTTATTTGTCACATTATATGAAACAGGAAAATAAGATAAATGTCACTATTCCTTCTTCCTTCTTCAATTACTAAAGCTCAGCAAAATTCTTTATGAACTCCTGCAGGTTTTACACTGGAATGGCTTATAGTTTATGAAAAAGGCTTAAACCAAAACTCAAACTGTCATATATACCTAGGCAGAGCAACATAATACATTAAAAAAAATGATAATGCAGCTACATGAACGATGTTTGTAATCAGCAGTATATGCTGTAGATAAAGAATAATAACTTCTTTATTATTTATGCATTGCCATAAGTCTACATATGCTTCAAAGTCAAGGCTTATGGAATAATTAATGAACCAAACAAGAAATATTTTCAACATGCTCAGAAGACCTAAGCTAACTTAAGTCCCAGCTGAGGAGGAAGGCAAGCTCAGAGCAACTGGGGAGCTATGAGAAATCAAACATGCTAAGAATGGGTCAGACATAGCCCGAGTGCACAGCTGTTCTATGTGCTTACAAAAAGCTAATGCATTAAATAGTTAATCTTTCATTAACAGTGTGTAATCAGTTGGCATGATTTGCTCAACACACAAGAAAACTGGTGACTGCCCCCCTGAGAGTGTAATTCCAAGCCTCAGCTTTATCAGTCTTTGGAGAAATCTTACCTCACTGTTTTAGACACAAAATATGACAACTTCATTTTTTTTTCTTTCCCAAAAGTATAAAGTAAAAGAAGGAGAAAAAAGGAGAGAAAAAAGGGAGATATCAAGACAAACTTTTCACCTTTGTTAGGATTGAGTGAAGGATCAATACTGATTTATGAAAAGACTTTGCAGATTAATCTGTGGATTAATACATTCCGTCAGCAGCACCTGCCATTTCAAAGGAGCAATAAAAGGTTAAGGGAACAAGATCAAGACAAGAATATTCTTCAGCTATGATTCCTCCTTTGGAACGATGCCTTTATTTGCTTCCTAAAGGAGGTGAGTCCACCTTGTGGGGTTGGTGTTGATGGTATAACGAGGAACAAGGAGTGAGATGGGGGATGGGACTCGAAGGAAGACTCTTCCACTAGTTACAGCCACTGGGGTTTAATGCGATCTATAAACTCATCTGTCTGTTTACATACCAGCAAATGATACGTCTCTCTGATCCACTCACATTTTCAAGCCTAATGTATACACAGGGCACTGACGTTGTGTATACAAGACACAGAGATAGCTGGGGGCTGTGTGCTATCCCTGCTTTCACAGCACACTGTCACTCTTATAAATAAAGCATTCGCTCGGGAAAAGAGTCTGAGAGCCGGAGAGCCACATTGCGTGCAAATCCAGCTCAGTGCCTGAGCTTCCTCGAGGTTGAGGCTAATCCTAACTGACATGTTACAGTAAAAGTACTTTATAAAATCAATATTAAATTCACAGCCTTTGACATCCTGGGACATCAAAGATAAAGGGGAAATAAGCTGTGGAGTAAACAGTCCTGCAGCTATGCCAGTTGCTCAAGGAGAGAGGCAAAGGAAGACACAGGAGACCATGGGGTAAATTAGTACAGTGCTAGTCTTGTTTTAATACCAAGGTCTTGACATCAATGAAAACATTATAAAAACAGCACGCAAACTCTTACAAACAAGAAAAAAATATCAGGAAAAACCCACTGTGACAAATTCATATAACCTTTTAAGGTTAAGGGGATAAAATGCTACCTATGCAAGCCACAATATTAGCTTCCTCTTTCAGTAAATTATACCCAAGATGATAAGATAATTAAAAAACCCCAACAATATATTACTGAACTAAAGAACCACTGGTCTAGAATTTGACTGCACAATTCTAATCTGATAGTATCATTCCCGCTTTCTGTGATGTACACCCGCGTGTATTCTACAGTCATGCAGACTGACACAAAGTCAGCCATCACAGTGTTTGTAGTATGGGTGTGAAATACAAATGGGTCAAGAAGAGAAGGGCTTGAACAGTGGTGGAGCCACTTGCCTGCTGAATCCCAGATTCCATCCTCCATATGTAAAACGACAGTCAGGATTGATACTTCAAAAGGTAATATTGGCTTTGAGCGAGGGTAAAAGGAAGACCAAGAGGAGTTCAAAACTGCAAAATATCCCTTCTTCTCCTCTCCTTACCCTCCTCAGGCCATTTCATATTGATGAATAAACATAGCATGTACTCTTGATGCAAGATTGTGTAAGTCAAGTTGGTGAGTAGACAACTCCTTACTGGAGAATTGCATTGTATGAGTTGAAAAAGTTCCTTGCCATTTTGTGGCTTTTGTGTAGTTAAGTTTGTAGCTCTAATTACTCTTGGTGATCTTTGCACCAACTTTAAGAATAGACATATTTCACTTAAAACATCTGATAGGCCAACCCTTCTACTCAGAATAGGCATTAAAAGGGTAGAAAAATTAACGTTTTTTACATAGTGAAATTTGCTAAAATTATAAATTAAAAGCTACAATCTTTGACTTTTCAGAGGAAACCTCTAATGTATTTGTACTCATGGGAAAATGACACACAACAATCTCTTAGCTTGCTGTATCACATAATATTGTTACCAACCGTTCCCCACTGGTTAGTATTTCTGATGAGACAATTGGTATGGTTTAGGAAAGAAAGAGAAAAGTAGTATGTTTGTTAGAAGAAAATGTGAAAAAGAAGGCACAATAACAACTGTTTTTATTTAACTAATGTGTCTTCAAGAAAGAAGTTTCTCCCCTGACGCTTAGGAAGACACATAATATTAACAGTATTCAACCCTGAAGTTAACAAGAGCTAGGCACCTAAAAATGACTCTGAATAGTTTTGTTGCAAACTCTTGAGAGTAACAAAGTAAACTTAAGGAGAAAGGGCTGAAGGAGTGACACCGTGAAAGTGATAGACCAAAGTACTGATAATTAAAGGAAGAAGCCAACTCGCCTGTCCTTACAGGAGGGCCTACACACTTTCAGTCATGCAAATGAATATAAGTTTCTCTAGCTCTTACAGGTAGAGATATTAGTACCAAAAAAAAAAATCATAGCAAAGAAAATGCCAGCAAGGTCAATTCTACCATCTTCTCCTAGCACATCTGTGATGCAGATACGATTTTATTAGGATAAATAAAATCTTTATCAGCAAACAGGATGGAACGTTTTAAATAGCCATTAAAAAGACTGAACCAATCTTTAGCCTAAGGCTAGTGTCTGCATCTGGGAAATAAAAAAATCCCTCCTCTAAATATACTGCTAGGACTCAGTGACCAACAACCAGTAACGGCATCTGTGGCTGCCTTTTTGGATCTTTCATGTGCTTGGCAGCATGCCAATTATGGAGTTACGAGAGAGCCAAAATCTAGGTTAAATAATTGCTTTATCCATTATTTTATGCTTGTAGAATAAAAAGGCAAAATTGCTGATGGTAACTGCCAGAAGCCAATGTTTTTCATCTTGCTTTACTCAGAGGCATACAAGATTCAGTCCAAGGCAATCTGATACCTCAGAAGGTACTGAGTATGTCTGGTCCAGTGGAAGACCCACGATGAAAGATTTGAGGATGACAGATAACTTGAAAATACTTCTCACACCAAAAGGAAACTCAAGAAAATGAAGACTTTTTTGAAAACAGAAGAGAAGGCAGGTATTTATTCAAACCAATCCAAGATTGAAACAAATTACATAATTTCAGTTTTTGAGAAAGATTTCCTTTGTGGTGCTTACTGTAACTACTCCTACGTCCCCCCAAAAGAAAAAGCATTCCTAGTGTTGTATGAGGGACTTATTTTGTGTATTCTATGTGATGTCTTATGTGTTATTATAGAAATGACAAACTCAATTCTTTTCATGTACAAAAATAATATAAAACGCTATAACAGACATTTGATTTTTCAGTAGTGTTCATCTTACTGGCTGCTGTAACTCATTTCATAAATATTTTTATTCTGTTCTGTATATATTTGCACACTGTACTTATCATAATCACATCTGAACAGCTCACAGCAGTGTACTAGGCAGCATGAATAACATCCATTACAGATTATTTGCATTTTCATTCCCCCAAAAAAGGAATCGTATACAGTTGGTGCCTCATTTTTGTAAGGCTGATTGGATACTTCTTAGTGTTGTTTTGCTAGGATATTTTTGGATGGAACTTTCTGTTGGATATATTTGCTTTATTTTACAAATTTCCATGCTGCTGTGCACTTAGGTTAGAGAAGGTAGTATAAAAGAAATATATTTTCTGTTTGGATGGAAGATTTCTACAGCTTCTATTTTTTTTTCCTGTGCAATCATTCCATGACAGATCAGCCCTTTAGGATATTTTGGTAGATTTGACAAAGAGTCATTGATGGACAGTTAACAGACTGCAGTTTGCCCAAGAGGTTGAAGGTTAAATATTTCCCCATAGTGAAGAATTATGTGTATATGGTAAGCTAAATGAATGTAAGTAGAACTGTTTTACAATCTCTCTGAGGCAAATGTGACCTAGAAGTCTTTTGGGTCCAGATTCAGCTTTGATCAATATACAATCATATTTCCTACCTGCAATTTTCTGGCTGTACAATAGTGACTGTGAGTCAAAGGAAACATTTTAAGTATGAAACAAGCAAGTAGTTAGACCATTGCTAGCTTGAATTACTACATTCATGCCTGATATCAGTTTGATTTTAATTGGACAAAAGGTTAGCGAGGTAACAACTTTGACTGTGTAGCAGAGAGGGGTACTATTACATGTTGAAGTAAAAGAGAACAACTATACTTCTGCTTGTTCCTTCAGGAAATAACACTTCAAATGAAATGTCTTGTGCAAAATGTCCTAGAGGGTATAACAATATGCTCAACATAAAATAGACATGCAATAAATATTCACAGAATCACAGAATCACAGAATGGTTTGGGTTGGAAGAGACCTTAAAGACCATCTAATTCCAAGCCCCTTGCCATGGGCAGGGACATCTTCCACTAGACCAGGTTTCTCAAAACCCCATCCAACCTGGCCTTGAACACTTCCAGGGAGGGGGCATCCACAACTTCTCTGGGAAACCCGTTCCAGTACCTCACCACCCTCACAGTCAAAAATGTCTTCCTTATATCTAATCTAAATCTACCCTCTTTCAGTTTAAAACCATTGCCCCTTGTCCTATCACTACCTGCCCTTGTAAAAAGTCCCTCCCCAGCTTTCTTGTATGCCCCCTTTAGGTACTGGAAGGCTGCTATAAGGTCTCCCTGGAGTCTTCTCTTCTCCAGGCTGAACAATCTCAACTCTCTCAGCCTGTCCTCATAGGAGAGGTGCTCCGGCCCTCTGATCATCTTCATGGCCTCCTCTGGAGTCTCTCCAACAGGTCCATGTCCTTCTTGTGTTGGGGGCCCCAGAGCTGAACACAGTACTCCAAAACATTACACACAAAACATTACACTCAAAACATTACACAGCATTACAAATTCATATAATCACAAATACTTAACTGAATTGTACACAAATAATTTATTACAGCCTCTCAAACTATTTCGGTTAGGTTTAGCTACAACCCTAGGAAAGTAAATCCACAAAATAAAGACACTAGCACAAAATCTTAAATGTACTTAATATTGTATTTCAATATTCCTTCTGTAATATTCAAGTCTGCTGGCCTCTCTCCCTTACCTTCCAAGTAAGTTTTGAGCTGGTATCTCAAAATCATCTCTTGACCAGCAATAAATTACCGAATAAAAAATTACTTTAGCATGCAGAAAAATTAGTATCTCCCTCTACTTTGCATGTCCAGTTCTTTGTCTATACTAGCAATGAGAGATGAGACAAGAGATCCAGATATAGGATTTTGCTTGGTATTGCACAGTGCTGTTTTTAGTTCACCAAGCCATGGTTATTTATGGTTCAGTTCCAGGCAATCATGCATAAGAATCTCAGCTATAAGGTCCATGAACTGCAGTGGACTATTGTAGTACTAGCCTTTTACTTTATATTCTGATAAGACCACAGATGGAACCAAAGTGGAATTTTTCATTACTTGAAATTGGTACACAGAAGCGGTCCAAATTAGGTGACACATTATCATAGCAGTTATTGAAAAATCAAAACATGCATATCATAATTATACATTCATTATTCAAAAATATGTAAGATAGCAAGGCTATACATAGGGCACCACAACTGTACCCCACTATCACTGAGTGTTAATTAAATAATCTGAATCTGTACTGAAATTCTTTGGCAGAGCTGTGTGTAGGAAGCCCATATTAATAATTATAATCATGAATATCAATTATCCACTTCAACTGTTACAAAAGCTTTCTTCTTCCTGCAAGGGATGAAGAAAACACAAACAAGAAAACATTTTTCTTTTTTACTTAAATAGTTCCTGTCTTTAACATTTGATGTTATCTTTTAAATAGTACTTTTTCAGATTGTGAAGAAAATATTATCACTTCATCACTGATGATCAGTTAAGCCATGATTCTCTACTGTGCAGACTGTTCATTGATGAAATATTAATGTGACCTCAAATGTGCTGGAAAATTAAAACTATTTGTGAATCTTGCACAGTGAATCTCATTCTAAATAACATCTCTATGGTAACTGTACTTCTATAAACCAAAAATTAGATTGTCAACTGTATCAGTATAATCATAGTCAAATATGTTAAATTAAGCTATGCCATAAAGTGTAGCCTATTTCAGCCTGATATTCACTTACAAAAATAAATAAACCAAACATATATGTAGATGACATTCTGTGTTTAAAATGTGTTCACAGCTTCAGATCTCAAAATCGTTGTTTAATCCAATTTCCTCTCTGTGTTTCCTCTTTCATTTCAGGTTTCCTTCTGCATACCCAAAAAGTATGAAGTGAAGAAGTCTAAAAAGGTCCTTTCACAATGCATATAATTGTGTGCATATTGTAACAGTGCATACTGTTCACCCACATGGGTAGCACCACCAAGAACACTTGCTGAAGCAAATGCTGTTGAATACATGAAGGCTGTAGACTTCCTCCCAAAATATTAATGCTTTAGCAACAGTAAAAAGTTAAAAGACAAAGTTTTTTTTAAGTAAAAAACTTGGAAGCATTATAGAAATGTTAAGTCTAAACTATAAAGGTCAAAACTTCCTCCGTGTATAGCAAGTAATCCATTTTTTTTCCTTCATTTACTTTCAGAAAAAAAACACCAAGCAGAACAGCCTGCCCTCCCATAGTTATCCCAAAAGCAAAAAATAGCTAACCACTTTTAAGGCAGGAAAATCCAGGAAACCTAAGCATGGATTGTTTCTTCCAGGATTAGCAACTACCAGTCCTAGGTTGAAATCCATCCCATGTCAGCAGGTAACAAACAGAACTACTGCTTTATGTCTGTCTAGTGAAGATGTTTTCCATGCAGTTTGTTAGAAAATAATGGTCACACAGAATACTGATAAGGCCTCGTGTTTTCTTAAAAAGACACAGGTTTTCTGAAATGTTTCATTAAGTGCTATGAAGTAAATTGGCAGGGAGAAAGATGTAAACCCTTCAAACTCCCTAAATTTGGGTCACCGAGGGGCATACTGAGGCCTATACTGATATTTCTTCTGCTTGCATTGTTATGAGTATAACCCCCCTTGGTTTTAGATGCTTTTAGAGCTGTCTGTATGATGTTGTCATTCTCATCAATCCCTAATTGGACTAAAATCTCATACTGGTATGAGAACTGCTGTCAGCTTGGTCTTCTGTGTCAGATCCCCTTGGTTAGGAGTGTTATTTCCTTTCTCTGATATTTTGATTTTGCTTGAAATAGAGTGTTACACTTTTCAGGGGTAACCAAACTTCACTTATTCTACCATAATAAAAATGCTCATAAAACAAACGTTTTAAGGAATAGAACCACGTGTTATCCGTGGGCTACACCGATACATCACATAAAGCTCCTTTACTGAAATTCAGACCACACTTCCTGAGTCATGCTACCGTTAAACAGGATGCCAGTTTCATAAAGGAGCTTTTTACTTTGGTTCCATAGCCACTGTCTTAAGAACAAAGGGAGAGCAAAGCACTTCCTCAAAAGTACTTTCCTAAACTAGTATTTCAAGGTCTTCTTTACAGTTTTCCCATAACTTGACAGTGTTTTTGAGGTTACTGTGCTCAGTATTTAGTTGCTTCCTTGTTAAAATAGAAGGTTCCTACTGCACCTATATTTTTGTATACAGCATAGTGGATCTCAGAGACTGCTTTGAGAAAACGCTAGAGCAGTTTACCTGCAGAAAGACTCAAACGTAATTACTGTATTGTGTTGGCTTGCAGCCTCTTTAGCCTTGCATAGTGGAGAAAGGCAACAGCAGGAACTACTCTGTTTAGGGTTTCTTTCCTCGCCGTGGTGAAGCAATCCGTGCTTTTGCTTTATTTTTGACTGGGAAAATTAATTACCTTTAACTTCTGGAAATGGGATTTCTCTTTAAAGGCTTGTCATACTCTGTGACTCCAAAATAAATACCGCTGAAAATCTTGATAGCTACAGATTGAAGTAATAATTGCATTAGTGGAAAAAGTATCTTTAAATGGATTATCTTGGAGTACAGGAGCTGAGATACAGAAGCCTCTGTTCTGTTGTTTAGTAACAGATTAAACGGACATACTGAATATGGCTGACCTCTAGAACACAATTTGTCTGAAAGGAACACCGAGCACCAGAGTTTGAGTTGAAATGAACAGTCCTGAACTACATCAATAACAAATACTGCTAAATCCTGAGGAATTGTTACCCAGCAGTGTTAGCCAACACAAAAAATGAGTCTCAGGAACTCTGGATTTTACTTCTGCCTCTGCCATTGACTTGCTCGGTGTGACACCAAGTCACTTTACATCTCTTGTGAATTCTCCTATGTGTGGCCTACCTCACTTGTTTATACTGAGAGCTCTTTGGAATCAGGGCTTGTTAAATTTTAGTTCTGTGGCTAAGGCAGCAAGGCCCTGTGATCAACTACGATTTCTAATCTCTCCTGCCATAAAGAAATGTAAAAGTGTAATGCTTGCCAGAATGAAGAATTTGAAAGTTAGTCCTAAGATTTATTCTTTAAAAAAGAAATCTACTGCAAAGAGCAATTAGTTCAATTAAAACTCAATATTTTTCTCACATAAATTTAAATCAGATATTAACTAGTGAAAATGTATGTGAGGAGTCGAGTCCCTTAGTATCATGTTCATTTGCAATAGTTCTGTTATTCTCATTTGCTGAGTCTGGAATAATATGCAGTAAACTCTTCCCCCCTCAACATTTAAAATACAGTAAATATAGAAACTGAAAACTAAAACTTAGCTGTTATACTGGGTTTGAAACCAGATCAATAAAATATTAAGTTAGAACATGGGCATTAAGAAACACAGTTCTACATCTAAAAAGGATAGAGTTATTGCTGTTAACAATATGTGATGAGATGTCTCTTCGAATGTGCAGGTGCTGATTATTTATACAGGTGTACAGATAATTATTAAGAGGTGTTATGAATGGGATGCAAGAGAGAAATTTGAATAATGGTACAAACACGATGTGTAAGTGACTTACCAGAGGTAAAAAGTTAAGGTAGAAACCATGTTTGAGGATGTGCTTGTGCTTGTCTCTAAATGAAAGATTGCGAGATACTTTAAGACCTAGGTGATGTCTCATGTTTCTCTCACTTTCCTTGTTGTAAGAATGTGTTTGTTACCATGAAGGATGATAAAGGTGTTTTATCTGAAGTGGCAAATTCTATCCTACTTTGCAACCATTACACACCTTTGGCTTACAAAGTCTCTTTGGAAAATTCAAAATACTAATTGGACTTCAATTAATTGAGTATACCACAAAATGAACTTATTTCCTCTGCTAATAACATATAAGGAAGCGTGTATTTTAGTGGTTTCTCACAAATTGTGAGAAACGGTCTCAGGTTGTGCCACGGTAGGTTCAGGGTGGATATTAAGAAGAACTTCTTCACTGTAAGAGTTGTTAAGCACTGGAATAGGCTGCCCAGGGAGGGGGTGGACTCACCATCCCTGGAGTTGTTCAAAAAATGTTTAGATGTGTCACTTTGAGACATGGTTTAGTGGGTTTAGTGGGCATGGTGGTGTTGGGTAGAAGGTTGGACTTAATGATCTTTGAGGTCTCTTCCAACCATAACAATTCTATGATTCTGTGATTCTATAATTATTTAGGTGTTACAGGTCTGATGACATGTATGATGACGCACACAAGTTGATGCTACTCCTAGGATTCATCAAACAAATTAGCTTGGCAGGAAGATAGATGGAACTTCAGAATACTTTGCTCTCTGTCAAGCATGTCTGCAAGAAAGAATGGGCGTGGTGAAATACCACTCCCAGGTGACGTGATGGCTGTACCAGAAAAGTTTGCTGATTTGCTGAAATAAAATTATGTCTTTTAAGTGTTTGATATATGTAATTTGGATTTTCCTAGAAGGAATTTTCCACAGGAAGTTTAAATGGTTTGCATATTCTTAAAAAACAAACAAAATTATTGTATTTGCAGAGCAGAATTTATACTTTTATACATAACTTTTACTATTATTAGCTATTTTTAAATGTTTTCTGTTGGAAAAAATTTCTTAATTGATGAGTATGTATTTATTCTCCTGTTCATTTAGGTTTTTTAAACTTTGTTGACAAAAGATATTTTCACAAGATATTTTGTCTATATTGGTATTTATGACTGACCGTTATTCACTTGGGCCAATGAGATCTTCATGCTGCTTTTCATGTCTTTATGTTTTGACAACAATAAATCTGCTTTATGTATTCCAATTGTTTCACTGTCCTCTCTTTTTCTGCTTGAGTAAATTTGGATATTTTATGTTCAATGTGCTTAAAATTTTTTATAGTAAGGGAATAGTTGATGTTAAATTTTCTGAGAATGTTCTGTACTAACTTATGGAAACGTTGCTGTGCCTAGATAGGTATTTCTGGGTTTCATATTCCTCCGTTTTATAGCTGAGTCTTTCTTTTTTTGATCATAGTTTTTGTTCCTGTTTTTAGGGGAAATATTTTTGTTGCAGTTTTATTTATTATATTCTTTGAATATTCATTGAATTTTCCCAAATCTATTAACTTTTCAGCTTCTCCTTAAGGAGAATGAATTTGTACCAGGTAGAGCATTGATGCGCAATGTAACATGACCAAAGGATTATTTTCCTTCTTGAGTAACAATGTAGGCAAACAACAAGGTATCCTAATACGCTAGTCAGACACCACACAGAAGAATCTAACACAGGAATAAAAAAAGAAATTATCAATTCAACAGGGAAAAAAAGCTTGCCATTCACATAAAGAGAGATGGAGAAACTTTAAATATCCTGAAAATGTCTTCAAAATCTCTATTTGGAACTACAGACTAGTGAGCAGTAATGGCAGCACAGTTTGACAATGGAGTTAAATACAAGTTGGAGGAATTAAGACATTATTTTCAGAACTGCGAAAATGGGCGCATTCAACTCTATTTTAACACTGAGCTTAGAAAGCAGGCTCCAAAATATTTTCTGGTAGGTAAACTGTTAAGAAAACATTTTTATTCCAACTAAGGTAATGATGGAAAATAAAATGACACAACGCTGTCACACTGACTGCACGCCACCCACGTGTTAGGTTGTAGATTTTAGCAGCCACAAAAAATTGCTTTCTTGGAAATATTGCTCAGAATGACTAGTGACATGACCTCAATATCTGTCTACCAACATTTTTGTAGTTGGGTCAGCAGGTGACAGACTGTAATTACTTCTCAAATGATGAATTTCATTTTCACTTTATAAAACTAGTATCAAATCTAAAAGCGGAATCAAACTACAGTATCAGAAGAGCATTTTTCATTTTTCATGTTGCAAGATGCAGTTAGAAAGAAAATTTACTTTGCTTGTATAATCTCCTGTTATAATCCATGTTTTAAGTAGAGGTTGTAGGTAGTAAGACAAAGCACACTTACAAAATTCTGACAGAAATATGAAGATTGCAGTATTTTATCATGTAGGTATGCAAGGATTATTTAATGTTTTAAAATCCTTGACAATTATAATGAATAAGTGCACATAAATGCATATAAATATAGTACACAGAGAGGAAATTACTGTTTATACTTATTTTTTTATGCTGTTAACAGCAGATAAAAAAGAACCAACAGCCTACCTGCTGATTTACAGTGCATAAACAGAAAGTTGTATGTGATTTTTCTATTCAATGTAATACATCTGTGGTTTCTCCATAAAATAATTCTAATTCCATCTTAAATATGTGTTTCTTCAAATAGAAATCATAAGACATTATTACAGTAGAATTTTCTAGTTTATTTTTGAAGTCTGCTGTCAGCCCTCACAGGTCACTAAGCCTATTGGCAGAGTCTGCAGGAGCAAAGCATTGTCTGCAGCAGAGAAGGAAGGAGCTAGGGACATTTAAGCAAATCAGACAAGTTCATAGTACCAGAAGGAAGCCATCCAAAGATCTGAGGGAATTGGTGCTGTGAGGGCCTTCTACCATCTGCCATACAATTCTTGTACTAATCCGTATCTTCACTTTCACTAGTAACTTCCCTAGAGGCACAATACCAAAGACTTTACTGAAGTCCTACAGAAAAGTCAAACTACATTTCCCTTATACAAAATTTCAATTATCTTGTCAAAGAAAGGTTTCAGATTACTCTGGTGCAATCTCCCAATGGGAAAATACAATTACAGGCTTTCATTTATTACTTACTTTCATGACTTCAATTATTATTTTCTTCAGAATTTATTCTGAAGCCTTACAGGCGATTAAAATTATTATTACCGCTTTCGTCATTATCCTTTTTCATGAATACCCAGTATGGAACAGTAGCAAGGTGTGCAGAGTTGGATTGACTGATAAAGAGCTTCTATTGCACCATAAATTCCTAACTTCACTTTAGAACAAGTCTATACATTTTCAGGAAAACCCTGTCTCTCCAAGATCACAGACTGAATCCATACTGGAACAAGGATATTAGCTCAGAGTTTAGGGATCCTAGGTTAGTTTTGTGATCCCATAATCACATCTTTTCCATAAATGTTCTGCTGGCTCAGTCTAGCCTGCATTTACTGACAGAGAGTACATGGCCTTTCCATAAGCCTGCAAAGACTAAATCAACACATAGATAAAAAAACGTTGAGAAAATTTTCCCAGAGATATGTGTAATATTTTCTACAATTTAAAGTGAATTAATGATAGTTATTGTTCAATATCTGATTTTTATGACATCTCTGTTAAGCCTAATTAATAGATTTAAGAAAAATAAGAGAAGAAAGCAAGATGTGGGTCCTACCCAGTGTAGCCAGTAACCTTCTTTACTAACAGGTAGAATGTTTCTTACTACCATAATTCCTTACATATAGAACACCTACAAGCACTTTAATTTACCTGAACACCAAACTACAAGGAAGAACAGAGTTGAAAATGATCAATTCCTGCTCTGATGGTAGATGGAGTCTTCTGTATGACAGCAATTGTACCACCTGCTGGGTGCAACAATAGCAGTATGAGCTAATTCCAACCAGAGTTATGGCATCATGTGTATGACAAGTATCGTGTGGGCTGCCCATACATTAGGATGTTCAGGACTCCCACTGGCTTACCCAGCATGAACAGCAGGAAGTGCAGTCAAGGGTTGAGATGTTTTGTTCTGGTTTGGATCAATGAAGTTTTCTGTATTACCAAGGCTGTGAACTTTGTAGTAGATTTGTTCATAAACTGGCTGTTCAAATAACTAATCCCAGCATTATGCTGTGCAAGGATGCCCAACGGGCATGAGATACAAGTCTTTAACAAGAGATTAAGAAACTGGAGATTCTTTAGCCATGTGGTTCTTCAAAAATAAGTGAAGATGTCTATCAAAAGCCAAGTCCAAGGGAAACACTAACATAGTCAGAATTAATGAATTTACTACTTCTTGACAAGAGGATTGCTGGTGAATGATACAAACACAACAACAAAGGCCAGTCTGAAGGCTAAAGAACACAGTGAAGTACCTAATTTATTTTAAATTCTCCATTAAACTAATATCTATTTTTTGTCAGGCTCCTTGGCCGTAAGGGACTGGCTCATCAGCTAATCTCAGCTAATCTCAGTTTCTAATCACTTTTGTTTCTGCTTCTTTTTTTCTTTATCTCATATGTCAGCAACAGATAGAAGTAGGATGTCTCAGACTCTGGAAAAATGGTTGGACCTTCAGTCTTAAAGGGCTGTGATTGTCACGAAGTAGCTCAACTGGTGGTTGGTTAACAGCAGTATTCCTCAAGCACCAATGTCAGGGAAAATACTATTTAATGTCTTTATTAATGGTCTGGGTAAGAAGACAGGTAACAGGCTCAGCAAGCTGGGGAGGAGCAATAGATATGTTGGAGAGAAGGCTGCTATTCAGAGAGCTTGTGACAGGCTAGAGAAATGGTCTGACAGGAAACTCTTAAAGTTTAACATAGGCAAATGCAAAGTCTGGTGTCTGAGATGAAACAGCGCCATGCACTATACAGGATGGAGTTGAATGGATAAAAGGCAGCTGGGGGTCACAGTGGACAACAAATTGAACACAATTCATCAGTGTGCCTTGTAGCACAGGTCAACCATGGACCGGGCTGCATCAGCAGGAGTGTACCAAGCAGGCAGAGGGAAATAATTGTTCCCCTCTATTCAGCACTTACACAACTTCATCTGGAATGCTGTATCCAGTTTTGGGTTCTCCAGTACAAGGAATACAGTGGCATACAGAAATGAGTGCAATGCATGGCTAACAAGGTGACAGAGGATATGCAGTACTTGATTGATGAGAAGAGGCTGAGAGAAACGTATTGTTCCACTTGGAGAGATAGTCAAACATTAGAACAAGTTACCCAAAGCAGATCACCTGTGGAACATGAGGTTGACCTAGATGACCTCCAGATGTCCCTTCCAAGCAAAACTATTTAATTATTAAATTATTCTGTTTTTCTTTTCAGAGACCAATGGCTTTTCTGGCTCTCTACGTACCACTGGATGTGTGTAGAATTTAGTGCTCATGATCCTGGTTTATTTTACCTTCAAAACACAAAACAGTAATTTATTTCTTTATTTCTTTTATTCCTAATCTTTATTCATGATCATATCAGTTATCTTTTTATTTAGTTTCTGGGCTTTTCAATTATTGTCTAGATTTCAGGCATATTACATTTTTCTGTGAACTCCTGTAACATTGAATTCTAAGTGGCAGGCTTGCCTATTGATTAAATTCCCTGAAACTTCACGTTATAACACCATTTCTCCGTGCCTAATCACTCTGAAACTGTTTATGTATTTGAGCTAAAATTTTATATGAATATTGTTTGCCTTGGGATATTTTGTTTTGTTTCATTTTTAAATTTTAGCCAGAACAGTAGAGCTTCTTGTAAGAAACAGGTTAAAGAAAAAATCCACATCTGTTATATGTAGCTGTTGTATTTTAGAGATCATCATTTAGGTGATGGCATTTGTTGAGTGATGTTCCTTCTGCTGCCCTTACAAAAATTTGCCCAAATGTGACACTGTTATATAAGACCTAAATATATAAGACCTAAATAAACTTGTGTGTTGACTGTAATGTAATTAGAACTAAATTTCTCATATTTTACAATTGATGTTCACTGAACATGAACCATATTGGGAACATGCTGTAGAACTTCCGCTGCAATTGCTATTACTAATTGCTTAATGGAGGAATGGGGTTAAGCTCTGGTACAATATAGACATTATTTTATTTGTGCTTCAGTGAATTATCTAAACTGCATGGATGAGAAATATGTAGACATAAAGGTCAGGCAAAGTACTTGATAAGAAACGCGGGGTGCTAGTGCTAAAGAGGCTTAAAGCAGCTAAGGAAAGTGAAAGTGTCTAAATAAGGAAACTGAGGTTAGAAACTACAAAGATGGTTAAGAATTATACTGTTCAGACAGTGAACAAAAACTGAGAAGAAAGAATAATAAAATAAAGTACAGTACAGTATATATGTAATTATAACAGCATGATATAATGGCCTGGGAACTGGAGAGCAGGGAGATCTGGAAGTTAGAGGCAGAAATATAAAGCAAATACCATTTTCAGAGTGTGCAATGAAATCCAATATTAGTCTGCTATGAAATACTGATGAAATTCACAACTACGTCTTGTGTGTTATCAGTCCTTACAGAGTATAACAGTATTTCATTAGAAAACCATTACTTCAATGGCTTAAGTAGCCAAGAACTTTGCAGAGGATCTCAAATTAGTGATTCAGCTTGCTTCCTGGAAGTCTGATCTGCTTGAATGGCAAGCACTCACATTTGCAATAGAAGTAGTTGTGCTATAAACATATAAATTATTCTATATAAGAGAATTGAAGATGGGTTTCTCAGATTTGGGACTCAGTTTAAAAGATACATTTCCCTTTACAGTCTGCTTGTCTCAATTTCCCACCTGCAAAATAAGGAGTTTAACCTCTTTGTCTTCAGAACCAAATGAATATAAATTAACTGTTGCATGAAATAGCCAAACAGCACAGTAATGAATGCCACAGAAAAGACGTTAAAGAAATCTGTCTTCTAAGTAAAGTTTGAATAACGCACTGTAAAAAAGGCATAGGACCACACATTGAACAATGAGCAGAAAACAAAACTCTGAATAAATGCTCATTAAGGAAATATTGTCCATCCTCTGCAGGGAATGTGACAAGGGTCCTGTGAAAACCAGTGTTTGTGATGCTTTAATTAAGCAAAACATTACAATGGCATGCAAAGGGAATGATGGTGAAGATTTACGTTTCTGCAAACACCTTTAAGTCAGCCATATTGAAACTTTTGACTGCCTCACTTTGAATCTTCATATATTTTAAAATATTTTTTATAGTTTAACATGAAGGAGTATTCATTTGCAAGTCAATATATGGTGGAAAGTTGCCTTAAATAGCAGCATTCTATTTCAACTTAAACCAGGTTTCATATAATTGTAAACATATTACGCTGTTTGTATACTGTTAGATTAAGTAAGATTGGCAAGCATCAGTACTAAAAGGCCTTTTTTTCTAAAGTCTTTGTGTTTTAGAGAGTTTGAGAGTGCCAGGAAAACTACATACTCTGTGGCTGCTTCCAGCTTAATTTCCTGAACATCTACTGCAACTCATCTTTGTGTCCTCTTTTAAGCTGTCAACACATGTGATACCTGACCCACTTTTGGAAACTTTCCATGACATGGAACCCTTCAAGTCCCACAAAATAATTAAAAGCTTTAACTCTAATATAATCACAAAACCAAAATAAACGCCTATAAAAGAGATTAGTCTCAGCTCTTCTTGCTTTGAAACATTGCTGCAGACAGGGGCAAGAAATAGCAATTGTATGCACAAAACCATCTGTTCAGCATTCACATTACTTGGCATTTATAATGTGTACACTACTGCAGATACACTGACCTGGAGGTTTGTGTATAGCACAGGGATGTGAAAAGGAAGAAAAATCTCTACCGAGAAGCAGTTATAAGGCAACCGGAATGTTATATGCAATACTAGCTGCTTAGTTGTATTGTTAACACAATGACTAGAATGTGATAATTTAGCAGTACTTAAAAATTATAACAGAGAAAATGACTTATCAAGGCGTTCTAGTGATATTAGTGCTATTACTGGCTGTAGACAGAGGAAAGATATTTCAAATAATTTCAGAATAACAGATCTTTGATTTCAATAAATTCCAGGTGCTCCAGATGTTACTTATTTTTTAATTTGGACAAAAATGTTTGTTTAATCTTGAATCTATTCTCTGACAGTTTGTACAATCAGTCTTTCTAAAAATTATGCTATAAACAGGTATTTGATCCACTAATGACCTGGACAAATAATTTGAAATCCAGAAGACTGAATATTTACACTTTTAATTTTGACTGGACAAACCAGTAATGTTTTGTGAGTTATGTGATGACTGTGATCATTTAGTATGATTCTTAAAAGGACTGATCACATGTTTGAAAGGACTGAAGATATATTTTATAAAGAATAATCACTGTTATGTGGTAAGATCTCTTTTTAAAAATAAAAGCATATTAACTTTACAAAGTCCACCTTTAACTCAGAAAATAATATCCTAATGAATAAATGCATTGGGCTCTATGGGATTTCTTGCAATCTCCTGTCAAGCATCTGCTATTAGCCATTACAGGAAACAGGATACTGAACCAGATGGACCATCAGTCTGTTTTGAGGGAACTGGTATCTGATGCAATACCAATACTTAAAGTAAGTACACCAGCACAAATTTGCTCAGAAGGCCCAAATGCATACAGCAAAAAAATAATGAAATCAAAGTTAGGTACATAACTATATACCCATCAAGAAGAGAAGGAAGGCAGAGGGACAATTCTAAAGACAACCAGAAAATGAGAAACAAAAACTTGTAAAAAGAAATTTTTAAATGAACAAAAAATGCAGAGAGTAGCTTTTTTTCTCACCCTGCTGGTTGGCAGATTAATTATACATCTATTACAAAAGGAAGACCCAAAAAAAAGTTCCTTAAAATGCTTTTTCTAAAGAAATAACAACCAAGATTAAAATGTAACTTTTGTTTTCACAGTCTTGTAACTGAAGTTTTCTGAGAAAACTTCTGCAGCAGTGAGCGTTACTTACATTAGCTATGGTCTCCATGTAGATCTTAAAGTGAGATCTTGCTCATTTGAGGCCCAAGTTATTGAACTTACTGCAAAACTGTTATCTTAAACCATGGGATTTATACAAAAAATGTAGAAAAGCGCATATTACTTTGAAGATGAATTGCAGTGTCCCATACAAATTGGACCTTAGGGTCCTAAGTACATACTTCCCTTTCAAGGATTTCATCTTTCTGCACTCAAGGCTAGCTTACTGACAAAAGATGTTATGAGGAAACAGCTGGAAGGAGTCTCTGCTAAGGGTCTCCCCAAAAGACTTCTAAGAAGCCTCAGCAGGGCCCTCTGCTTTTAAGCAGGTTCTCACTGTTGGTTACTGCTTGAGCTACGCTGCAGTGGGGCTGCAGCCATGTCTATGCCTATGCCTGTATCTAGCCAGGTACTCCATTAATCCAAAACTTAACCCTGACCTGTCGTCTGATTTCCTGGCTTGACCTCTGAGTTCTGTGGACTTGGTTAGAGACACTGATGCTGTGTCTGACCCCAGTCACTCTCTTTGGATCTGATCACATCCCTGACTTGATGATTCAGATTCTCAGCTTGACCTTGGACCTGCCTCATCACCAAGAACTTGACTAGTGATTTGGACTCTTGGCTGCAACTGATTACTCTCAACGGACCTGCTCTGCTCACCTTGTTTGGGTGCTGTGGGACCCTTGTCAGTGAGATCTCTGCCTCCCTTGTTATCATGCTCAGCTGGACAAAAATACTTTTGTCAGTAAACAAAAATATAGTTACGAATTCTACAGAGACTTTATTCTCTGTCCGTAGCATTAGACTTGACTTGTGTTCAGCTTCAGCTACATATTCTGTTTTGTCTGGACATTGGATCACAGTGGGGTCAAGGAGTATGAATGATGTGGTGGAGGGCAAATAGAGCTGTGTACTCTTTTCATGTCTGTCTTGTACCTATTGCCCATATCACTGTGTTGGCAGAAGTGGTGAAAGACTTGATCCCAGTGAGACATGACAGAAAAAGGCCTCATCATTGAGATAGAATTTCATGTTGCTGCAGAAATTTTGTTGAAACAAGGATGTTAGTGACCCAAATATGGAGTGTATGATGTCTATGTCCAATACTTTTGAAAAGTAAAAGTAGTGCTTTTCTATCTGTAAATTTTAGTAAAGGGAACCTTACACTTGATATAAAAACCACTGCGAAACTTGTTATCAGCAAGTTTCTGCTGATGAACACTGTTAACATTTGTTTGAATGCCAGGTTCTCCATACCTTCTAGCTAAAAAATGTTATTCTATTAACTTGAATTTCAAAATTATATTAAGAAAAAGGATAATTTAAAGGAGAATTGCAGATACTGGTCTATAAGCATCTGTTTCTGCAAACATCCCTTTTTCTTGTGGCACTCATCCTGGCATCTTTAGTTAATTAATCTTTCATCTAAGCTATTATAACCCTGATAATGCATCTTTTACCTGTCTTCGGTGGATATAACTATATTCTTCAATGTGTCTAATACACCTAATTGATTATTGGAATTAAGTTAATATTTACAGACAGAAAACTTGAAATGGTATGTTTCCCTAGAAATGCAAGTTATGATGAAGTTCATTTGCCTGAGATTTGCCATTTTCCCAGTATAAATTGTAGCCCATGGCATTTACTGTAAGACATTCTTGCTGCATCAGTGCAGCACCAATACAAAGTAAGACCTCAACTTTCAAGATTAAATAATATTTCCGTGGTAAAATCAGCCCTAAGCATCCACTAACAGTTCACAAAAATTCTGTGTGTTTTTATTCTGTACTCATATTTAACACAATAAAACCTGGAAAAATACTTTTATATTTATAATTAGTACACTAAAATGGAAAAATGTAAAATGAGAACAGATAATATATATGATGATCTACCTGAACTGACGAGCTTCCTTGTCTTAGAAAAGGGAATTGTAGAAACAGTTCTCTGAATATGCTATTAGTACTACTGGCTGATCAAAATCTAGCCTAAAGCTTCCATCAATATTCACACTACTTACTGTTTGGCTCTTGATTGCCAGACTGGTGTTTGAGCTGAGTCCTATGGTATTTCCCACTATGCTCAGCTGGGCAATGGTGGTATTTGATGTGCCTTATGTTATAATCCCTCTTTCTCCATCATGTAAACAGGAAAAATAATCCACTTTTTAATGATTCTGCCTTTGTGTTCCCAAGCAGAGAAAGAAATTAATTGGATCTTTAAGATAATGGTATAAAGATTTCCCATGCTTATTTTCTGCTGCCGTTAGTTTCAGGGTGAAAGGAATTAAAATCTGCCTACCAAGTTTTTGATAAGAAAGTGAAGGTTTTTGCATATGAAGATGCTCTCTGTGTATGATAGAATGAAGACGATTACCTCATCTTACAGGAGCTTATTCCCATATTCTAGATGCTAAAAGAAGTAAGAGTCATACAACCCTTTTCTAATGAGTTTTTTTTTTCAGATCAGGAAACAGCAGGAGCAAGTTGCTCTGCAAGGGAAAGTGAGCTGAGGTTGACAGCGAGGTAGGTACAGGGTTGTGACTTCACCCACAAGGGCTGCAGTTCCCCCAGTACCTGAGCAAAAAGAGCAAAGTGGGTCTAATGACGTTAACCAGGGTCAGCCAACAGTTGAGTGACTGTCAAACAAAACCATAATGATGAGGCAGGTCTGACGTCAAGCTAGAAAGTCAAGTCAGTCAGGTGCAGGCTTACCTGCAACATACCTCTGCAAGGTACAAGTGTGAAGGTCTCAGCTTAAATGTAGCTCCCAAGCAAAGTGGGAGGATGAGGCTCCTCACAACTCTTTCTCATACTGCTCTTTTCCCTGCAGCCTGATCCAAGACCATGCAGCTGCACTGTAACAAAGATGACCTTGAACACAGGGAATTAAACCTCTGAGCTGGGGAAGGGCAGGGGGAAGAGATTGCAGAATCTTTCGGTGCACACAGGACCCTGACATTTCTAGATGGCTGCCTTACTCTTTTGTTTCACCGTTTCTCTGAACACTAGTCAGCTATTTTGGTAGCTTTCTTTCCCAGTCAATCTCCTGACACTGTCCTAGTTGTAATCAATTGTATGTTCTTATGATAAGCAGGGAAGAAGAACCACTTCGATACTGGGGGGCCTTATCATGCCCAATCTTTTTTCTCTGTCCTAATTTTCATCAGGCACGAAGAATGAAAATTTCTAGATGTCAAGAAAATTTCAAAGGTAGAGAAACAAACCGTTTGAACTTCCAAGACAGAATGTATACACATACTTGACAATTAAGGTTGAGTTCAGTTTTTAAACCATAGTACTTCCAACATTTCCAAACCAGCTTATTATTATGAAGCATATTTCAAGTGGAACCAGCTAAATTGTTGCTATTTTTTTTAAAAAAAGAACTATCCCTGAAGCCAATCTCTTTGGAAATAATTCAGGTGAATTAGATTAAATCAGTCATTACAGAATTATGATATCAATAAAAATATTTCTAAACAGAATTACCTTATTATTCCTTAAAGAAGCAGATGCTTTTTTTACAAGTTCACTCAAATTTTAGAAACACTCAAGAGAGGTTTTTGTTTGTTTGTTTGTTTGTTTTTTAAGGGATAAAAATGCTAGGCTCGTTAAAATGAAGGAAATACAGTAGGTAGATTTATATTCCATGACAACGGTGACATCTGTGTTTTGCACAGCATTCTGGATGGATCGCTCTGAAGAGTCTATTTTATTTTTAAGCAGTTAATTCCCTAAGCAAATTTGACAGATTTTTTTGATAACTGGTAATTGCATCACAGCCTTGGTGATCATGAATTATAATGAAAAAGTGAACTTGAATATATCCTGAAAAACTAACATTTTTTAAAATATTGTCACTTCCTAGCAAGTAAAGTCAAATTTCTATTGATAAACAGTACGCTTGCTTTGCTTCATGAGACTGAATAGTCACAATATAAGTGGGCCTACTCATCTTATCTTCAGTAGAATATGGATCTAGTTCATGCACAGACTTCCTCTGGTGTCCTTCAATTGACATTTGAGTTTAAATTTAACTGCCAGAAACCATCCCACTCATTGAATAAAGCTGGCAATGCTGCAAAGAACTGTGACCTCAGATCCTAAGTCATACGGAAATTGCTTTGGACTGTGGTTACTCATGTAAAAAAAAAATACAGCAGAAATGACTGAACTGTTCATTGGCATGCACTGAGCCTCAAGAGATACTTCTGCTTGCAAATGTTTACTGAGCTATGTATTACTTTCAACAGTGAAGGAATTTCTTTCTTCTGGTTATATTTTGCCATGCTATACTCTTATCCCCAGTCCTCAGAGAAACAAAAAGACAAATCTCAGTGATCTTATGCTCTGGTAGCAACACTTAGATCTTAAGTAAGAGAATGGTAATGGATATGAATGTAAGCCTTGCAGGTGTCTCTCATACCCATCCACTAGAAATCAGTACAACATAGGAGAAATGAGGAGCCCTTTTAAAGTAATGACTTTCAGGGGGAAAAAATAGTGATGGTTGGAAAACCTCAGGGAAAACATTATGTATTTTTGAGGTAATAGATAAGAGGTAATATTTTATTGGAGCAAGAATCACATACCTGCATAGTACCAAGTATTCAGGAAAAATAGTAGCTAAATAGTAGCTAAATACTGAGGTATACATGAATTCACCACTAATAAAACCTAGAAGTGGTGTTTTACATTCAAAATTAAGGATAAAGAACAATAAAAGTAGACCATAATCACAGAACCACAGAATGGGTGGGGTTGGAAGGGACCT
>NW_009593588.1:0-2414 GCF_000690535.1 Cariama cristata
TCCGCGGCGCTCACTTTTCATCCGAAAAGGGTTTTTTTGTTTGCGTTTCCTCGGCAGCAGGTCCCAAGTCGGGCAAAACCACTCTGCAGAGGTTAGATCTGTAATTATTTTTTTTCTTCCAGCATCAATTACACACGTGATGAATAGATGAGCTTTAATAAATGAGGGGCACGCAGCCCTTAATTAAGAGGCATATCAAACGAGTACTCTGAAAGCGATTCTCTCACTTTTTGACTTCCTACCAGTGGTATGAATAAAGAGCATCCTTTAAAAAGCGTTTCTAATTACCGCGCAGATAAAAGCAAATACATATTGTTCTTTTCATAATTATTTTACTCTTATGCCGGGCGTTATTTCATGCTGTGCCCGCAACTTTCTCCCTGGTTTTCTTTTTTTTTTTTTTTCCTAACGTCCTGGAAAAGCACAGTTTGGGAGCCGTTTTAATGTTATAATTTATAAGTGAAGTTCTAAAACCCAAAATACTCTGGGAAGGCAGCAGTGCATCTGCCCAGGTCTGGGGCTGTATGGCGCAGCTCCTTGGCCCAAACCTTGACTTCAGGGGCGGTTCAGACAAAGCTGCGGGCTCTGTCCTGGGCAGCTGCAGGACTCCGCTCCCTGCACAGTTTTGGCTATACTCCTTCCACAAAACATGCGGGACTTCACTACCTCATGTCGTACTCGATTTGGACTCCTGACTTTCCTACCAGCCCGTGCAGCAGTCTTGGAAGTCCCCAGCCCTGCTAACACAAATCACGACTTCCCACTCCCTCCACAGCCTGGGTGATTATACCTTTTCCTAGAGGGCAGATTGGGAGCTGATTTTGGGAGAGGAACTGGTATGGTGCCCATTTTCTTTGGGCCATGCTCCTCCGCCCAGGCCAGGCCAGAGAGCACCTCGAGGATGGGGCTGTATTGAGTGAGCTGCGACGGACCCAGGTGTCCCTCTGACCCCTTACAGCCCTGGTCATCGACACTCCCCCCCGCCCCGTCAGCCAACAAGTATCTGAGCCACTCCAGCCCTGATAGCATCTCACCTGGTGCCACAGATGGCAAATTGGGACCAGGGCATGTTGACTGCGGTGTGGGAAGAAGCGTGGGAGGACGTGTACGAGAGGCCATGTTACAAAACCCCACTCATCGGTGGAACTAATAATAGGGTTTGCACACTCAGTACTTATTGCTAGCAGTGTCACTGCAGACCTCGATGGGTTAAGGATTAAAGCCAAGCAAGGTCTGCAAAGAGAAGTGATGCCCTTCGCTGCCTCAGCCCAACTAATCTGCCTGAGGCAGCCTGCAACATCTCAGGCAACAGAGTCCTGATTCGGGCTTTTCTCCGGGGGTAAAAATAATAGTTGATCCCACAAGCTGATGCCCCTCCAGCTGCTCTTGCTATCCCCAGTTCATCATGTCTCCTTCCCCACAGAGCTTATCTCTTTGCTGGGAAATACTTGCAGAGAGATGCAGGACTGCAGACAGACAGCCCCGGCCTTGCAAGCTCTGCTGCTGCAGTGGGGTTGAGTTGTTGAGTTTGTTTCTCTTCTCCCCCCTCCTCTTCCTTTCCCTTCTCCATGCTTCCTGCACTGTGACAAGTAAATGAGAATTGATGGACATGCAGGAACAATGCATGTGTGTCAAGAACAATGCACCACCCGTGGAAAGCCATTGTGGGACTGCTGAAAATGCTACAGATAATTATACTGCGCTCCCAAAGTCAATGCTCCCTGGAAGGGCGCCTGGGGAAGGAGAGCTCGTAGGAGGGCAGGTCGCAGTGACACCGATCACGTCCCTTGGGTGCAGGATATCTCCCTGGGTGCCTGGCTGTGGCCTGGGTGTGCAAGCTCACACACCATCTTTGTGGGCTTGGGGAGGCTTCTCTGCGCTGCCATCCTTTGGGAGGTTGGAGGAAGGAGGGGGACGAAGGGACAAGCTTCTCTCGGTACTGTGATGCACAGAGGAGAAGTTGGCTCATCCAGCCTGGTTTAGCTGGCTTTTGGGTGCCTCAGCGGCGCCTGGGATAGCAAAGCATGGCAGGGTTTGCTCATGGCGTTTGCCCTCTTCAGCGTTAGCCCATCACGACGTTGGAGCATTTTCTGTCTGAAGTCTGAACTTGGAGGTTTCTCTCCTCCCTCACTCCTCCCCTTCTTCATCCTCCTCCTATCGGTTAAACATAGGAGAATGAAGCCCCATACGGCACTGAATACCGGGACCGAAACCTCACGGAGGTTTGGAGAAATTTCTAGGAATTAAGGCTTCCCCCCTACTCAGGATCTCAGAGCGGCCGCCCCACCTCAGACCAGCAGGGAATTCTCCCGGCCCGGGGAACCGACGTGAGTCCGGGGGCTTTCCCCCTCGTCGGGCTCCCCCCTCGTGTCCCCGGTGAGACCCCGCTCCGGGGGTGGGGGTGGTTGGTCCCA
>NW_009593589.1:0-259 GCF_000690535.1 Cariama cristata
CCCCGCGCCGCAGCTTGGGGGGGGGACGGAGTCCTGGTTTAGCCAAACCAGGACATTTGGACATCAAGGAAGGGATGGGAAAGCTGGAATAAACCCCCCCTGCCTCACCCCCAGGGATCCGGCACTGGTGGGGACACATCCTGGCTCCACCGCGCAGGCGAACGAGCACCCACCTCTCTCGCGGACGAAGTAAGCCAGGTAAAGGTCGAGCTCCTTGACGGAGACGCTGATGGGATGGGGCTGGACGCAGGGGAGGGGG
>NW_009593589.1:344-544 GCF_000690535.1 Cariama cristata
CTTGTCCGCCTGCCGCAGGCAGTCGATGCGGCGCATCTTCCCCTTCTGATCGGGGTTGGAGAGGACGCAGCACGAGGGTTTCTTGCCCGTGATGGAGAGCACGAAGTCCTCGCGGCACTCGGGCCGGATGTCTTTGCGCAGTTTGGCCAAAAGGCGCGAGGCCCATTTCTGCTTCACCTCCGGCTTCTCGCTCAGCAGCT
>NW_009593590.1:0-897 GCF_000690535.1 Cariama cristata
GCCGCGGCACGACGGCAAGGGTGGCGGGTGAGTGTGGGGACAGGGACACCGGTGTCAACATCAGGTGGCCGGGACTGACGTGACACCCTCCTGGCCCTCCAAATTTCCACCGACAGCAAAGCCACCTTGGCCGACATCGTGGAGCAGCTGCAGGAGAAGGAGGCGGGTGGCCCTGTGCCGGCTCCAGTGAGTCCATGGTGTCCCCTTTGGTGTCTCCTTGGTGTCCTCTTGAAGTCTCCTTGGATTTTTCCTTGGCATCCCCTTGGCATCCCCTTGGTCTCCCCTTGGCTTTCCCTTGGCATCATATTGGTGTCCCCTTGGAGTCCCCTTGGCATTTCCTTGTCATCCCCTTGGTGTCTCCTTGCCTTCTACTTGACATCCCCTTGGTATCCCCTTTGCGGCTTCTTGGTGTCCTCTTGGCATCCTCTTGGCTTCCCCTTGGAGTCTTGGTGTCCCTTCAGTGTCTCCTTGGCATTTCCTTGGCATTCCCTCGGCTTTTGATTGCCTTCAACTTGGCACCCCCTTGGCATCGCATTGGTGTCCTCTTGGTGTCCCCTTGGCTTCCCCTTGGCACCTCCTTGGTGTCCCCTTGGCTCCCCCTTGTATCGTGTTGGTGTCCCTTTGATGTCCCCTTGGCATCACATTGATATCCCCTTGATATCGCCTTGGCATCATATTGGCTTCTCCTTTGTGTCGCCTTGGCTTCTCCTTGGTGTCCCTTGGCTGCCCCTTGGCTTCCCCTTTGTGTCCCCCTGGTGTCCCCTTGGTATCCCCTTGGTGTCCCCTTGGCTCCTCCTTGGCTTCTCCTTGGTGTCCCCTTGGTTTCTCCTTGGTGTCATCCTGGCATCTCCTCAATGTCCCCTCAGCATCCCCTCAATGTCCCCTTGGTGTCCCCAC
>NW_009593591.1:0-256 GCF_000690535.1 Cariama cristata
CGCTCCCTGCCGGCCGCCGCTGCCTGCCGCGGTGTCGTAGCCGCGTCCCCGGGACGAGAGCCAGCGGCCTTGCACAAGAACCCCCGGGGCTTTTGCCCTCCCGTCTGCGAGCGGGGCTTGGTTCTGGCGGTGCGGGGAGGCTGGAGGACACGCCGAGAGTCTCGTGCAGCTGCAGCCAAACGAATCCTTGTGCTGGCAGTAAACCTTTAAAGATTATTTCTGCCAGCAGCCGGGGTCAGAGAGCCCTTGCTATGCT
>NW_009593591.1:275-2320 GCF_000690535.1 Cariama cristata
CTCTGCCGTCCTCCGAGCCCGGTGCTGGCGGAGACCCACAGGCACGCTCCCGGTGACCGACGGCCCGCGAGAGGCGGAGAGCCGTCCCCAAATTCTGGCTGCGATTGTCCGTGTGGTCAGGTTTTGGTTTATTTTATACTTTTTTTTAACCCCACACGTGCTCGGTCTCCTAAGGAGAGAGCAGCCAGCAGTACCGATGGTTTCCATTAACCGAAAGCCCTGCCAGCGTACCATAGCCCTCGGGGATCGCTGCGAGCGTTCAGGGCGCAGCCGGCGTCTCCCATGATTTCGAGGAAAAATAAAAAAGCGTGTTTTATCTCGGCGGGAACCGGCTGTAAATCCCTCGACAAACCGATGCCCGCTTCTCCCGCAGGACCTGCCGGCGCAAGACCCAGCATCGGGCAGCAGAACGAAGTGCGCGTTCTCCGGCTCTGCACCGTCAACAGCGTGGAGGAGAAGATCCTTGCCGCCGCCAAATACAAGCTGAATGTTGATCAGAAGGTTATCCAAGCCGGCATGTTTGACCAGAAATCCTCGAGCCACGAACGAAGAGCCTTCCTCCAGGCTATCTTGGAGCACGAGGAGCAGGACGAGGTAAGGGGCAGCGCAGGCAGCTTCCTCCTACTCCAGAGCGCGGATGGCGAACGTGTGGCTGGCTTTTGCTCCACGGCTCTGTGCGTCCTCGAGGCCAAGGGCGTGGGGGCTAGAAGGAGGAGGAAAAAAAAAAAAAAAAGAGAAATAGGAGCATGAACACTTGTTTCTATTTGAAGTGAATTTTTTTAGCGTCGGCTTTTTAATTTAGTGCTGGTGAAAGGTGCTGGATTGACAACACTGGAGGCTGAAGCCCTCTATTTATCCACAGAACAGATACAGCGCGGGCAGCGGCAGTGGCAGTGCAAGCTTCCCCCACACTGCCTCAACCCTGTGCCTGAACGCTGAGTTGGAGGAACCACCTCTAAAGGTGAGAGGGGTTGTTCAGTCTCCACGCCCATTCAATCCTCGGCCTTGCTGCTGAGACTGCCAACGCACGTGCCAGCTCTTGGACGGTGATCTTTGCACCGTGGATAACCTGTCCGCTAGAAACTGGACTGAGGCCACCCAAAAATGATAAAAAAAAAAAAAAATAAAAACACATCTTTCACGGGCAACCGAACAAGCGTCGGATGGTAACGATGTTCGGTGCTGTGCTCCGAGCGGACGAACTGCCGCCCCGCCTTCTCTCGCCATTGAATCGGGGATTTAAAAATCTTTGCAGGAAGAAGACGAAGTTCCCGACGACGAAACGGTCAACCAGATGATTGCGCGGCACGAAGAGGAGTTTGACCTTTTCATGGTGAGCATGGCACAGGCTGCGGTGGAGGAGTGGTGCCCGCTGTTCTTCCGAGTAGCAGCTAAAACGGTCTCTCTAACAGAAATCAGCTGAGAGTGCTTAACGAAGCCGTGACTCGTTCAACAGGTAAAACAAAACAGTAGAGCAGGGGCTCAAAGTCAGGACCCTTCTGGCTCCGGTAAGGGATGAGCTCGAGGGGGGGCCGAGCCTCAGGCTCCGCTCCGGAGGAGATGGGGCCGGGATGGCGCATGCCCGTCCGCCGGGACCCCTGTCCCTGGGCAAAAAAGCCGTTTCCTCACCCGAAATAGCTCCGGCCTGAGAAAACTGTCGGAGGTGGGACAAGGAAGGAGCGTTTAAACTGGAGGGAAGGCTCGCCGTAACGGCTCCGAGCCTCGTTTGAGGCCTCGAGGTCTCGCTTTTTTGGCAAACGAGGACGGGGCGTTTGCGCGAAACCGGGTGTCTCTCGCCCAGAGCTCGCGTCTGCCCAAAATCGCAGCCCCCTCGGCTCTGCCGGCGCATGTGTAACTTCCATGCCCGCCGCGGCAGCCTGCGGTCCCCAAAGGGCTTTGGTAACAGCAGACTTGCCCGGAGAAGGCTGGTGGAGCGAGGAGAGCTCCCCGGTGCCGGCGGAGCGGTTGGCTTAATGAGGTCCGACCTCCCGCCGCTGCGGCTCTGCCTCCCGGCGCCCGTGCCGCGCTTTCTCCCCGTTTGTGGC
>NW_009593591.1:2391-3432 GCF_000690535.1 Cariama cristata
CTAACCACGCACGCCGGCGCGGTCGAAGGGTGATGTCCCCCGTCCCCGGTGTCGCCGCAGCCCTGTTGCCGGCTCGGATATCCCCGAACCCCATCGATCTCAAGGTCGTGCCGGTCCTGCGGCACCCCGTGCTCCTCCGAGGACGCCCCGAGGCGTTAGGGACATAGCAGTCACCCCTCGCCGTGGCGTTGCCAGCAGCCCCACAGCAAACCCCTCTTCTTCCAGCGCATGGACCTGGACCGCAGGCGGGAGGAGGCGCGAAACCCCAAGCGCAAACCGCGCCTGATGGAGGAAGATGAGCTGCCGTCTTGGATCATCAAGGATGATGCCGAGGTGGAGAGGTTGACGTGTGAGGAGGAGGAGGAAAAGATGTTTGGGCGAGGCTCGCGGCACCGTAAGGAGGTGGACTACAGCGACTCGCTGACGGAAAAGCAGTGGCTCAAGGTATACATGGTACAGCATCGTTCTCCAATGGCCTTCTCCAAACTCTGCTTCAGCGCTCGCGTCCCTCCCTCTGCTCCGGAGCCAACGCCCCGGGGACGCAGCCGCCCGCCGCGTTCCACCGCCCGGTTACCGATTAAAACCGCCCCGTGCCACAAAACTCTCCAAAGCAGCTTCGATTCGACCCCGAATCGAGCTTCCCCCCTCGAGCCCGAGGTGTCCCGGCACGACCCCGCGCCGTAGCGGCGGGTTGCTCTTAATGAGACCGGGTGGACTCTGAGCATCCGGCTGCGAGGAGGAGGAGGAGGGAGACGCCGTGGCGGTTACAGTGAGGCCGATGTATTGCGCTCCCTGGGCCGGAGAGGCTGTCGGTGTCCCACCGCGTCTCTCCGGAGCCTCGTTTCCCCCCATCCCGCCGTTATCCATCCGGCAGGGGACCTTCACGGTCACCCCGAAGCCGTCCCCGTGGCCGAGCCTTTGAGCGAGGCCCGACGGAGCTCAGGAATCAAACCCCGAGTCGCGTCCCCCAGACCATTGGGGTTTGGAAGCGCGGCGTTGCCGTGGGCTCGTGGCAAGGGGGAAGCTGCTCGGCACTCGTCG
>NW_009593592.1:0-269 GCF_000690535.1 Cariama cristata
CCTTCTTTTTTGTTATTTGTTTGTTTTTCTTTTTTTGTTATTTGTTTGTTTGTTTGCTCTTTTTTGTATCATACTTATGTCAGCTGTCTCTTCTGGCTTGTCAAAACTGCTTTCTTAATATAAATCTCTCAGAACAGAACATAACTGATTCATAGAATGGGTTGGGTTGGAAGGGACCTTAAAGATCACTTAGTTCCAACCCCCCTGCCATGGGCAGGGACACCTTCCACCAGACCAGGTTGCTCAAAGCCCCATCCAACCTGGCCTTC
>NW_009593592.1:602-13441 GCF_000690535.1 Cariama cristata
TCACTCCAACAGGTCCGTTTCCTTCTTGTGTTGGAGACCCCAGAGCTGAAGGCAGTTCTGCAGGGGGGGTCTCACCAGAGCAGTAGAGGGGCAGAACCCCCTCCCTTGACCTGCTGATCACGCTGCTGGTGATGCAGCCCAGGATACATTTGGCTTTCTGGGCTGCAAGCACACATACCAAGGCCCATTTTTAATTTTCTTGAAAATAGTACATGGTTTTTTTCAGTGATGGTTAGACTCTAAGTGAGAAAAATTAAAAAAAAGAATAATATCAAGTGTAATGGAAAAGAAAGATAAAGTTTTAGAATTTCTGCTCATAATAATATAAAGCTGCATCTTGAAATTCTGTTCTGTTCAGTCAAGACTTTTAGGTACTGTGACCTGGTTCAGCTATTCTGTAAAGTCATTATGCAATAATTACCATTGATTGTTTATAATCTAAAATGCTTTAAGCATGCTTTGCAGGCCAGATTTTAAAAGTAAAGGTGTTGTGCCATTGTCAAATAATGTCTAATAATACTTTGGCCCTAAGCAGGACTATTCTTCATTTCAATGGAGGCAACAAAGCAATACCTGCTAACACTCTCTTCTTAAACAGAATAGTCTGTTCTGGAAGTCTTCATTCACACATTCCATTTGTGTTAAAATGGAAACTTTGAGAAAGCCTTCAGCATTTAATTAAAATTTTAAAAAGTCTTATCAAATATCTGTTTTATATTTCAGGATATAATCCGAAAATTGGATGGCCTTTCCATTATTGGAGGGATGCTTTCAGATGGCATTCCCAAAGTTAAAGAAAAAGCACTAAATGCACTTAATAATTTGAGTATGAATATAAAAAATCAGGAAGAGATACAGGTAAGTTTCTTAAAGGGAAAAATCAAATTAATTGAGACACAGGAGATAGTACAGGGCTTTCAGTATATTTGTTAAATACAAGCCAGGATGCAAAAATGTTTTGATGTTAGACATATCAGTCATCAGAGCTGGATGATCTGTGCGTCCCAAGGCCAAAAGGATAACTTAAAATGCATTGCATCACTGGCACTTACTTTCTTTTAAAAGACAATTAGGAAACTAGGCTGTTTGTGTTCAGCTTTCACCAAATGCTATGAAACAGATTGTGCTGCTAAGCTTATAGTAAAATTATGTGAGGCAAGATGATTTCCAAACATGTCTAGAACATCAGCAGTGATTGCTTAATAGGACGGATTGCAGACTGAATTTAGCCTGACTCCTTAGGCAAGGGAGAAGAAAACAGTAATTGATCCCCTCTGTATAAGATCAATTTTTCAGGGTGATACTTTCATCTTAAAAGAATAGTGTGTAAAAATGGTAACAAGTCCTGCTGGTAAATATAATAGATGCTATGGATGTGAAAGGACCAACCATAAAAAAGCATCCACTTTTGACATTATCAGATTAGTCAATAGATCAGGAAGTGTCCAAGCAGTGAGCTGATGCAGATTTGAAGATTTTTACTAGTTTTTTTCATTAGCTTGATAAAAAGGCAGTTTGACTGTACGTGTAGTTTGCAGCATCTTTAGCACTGAGCAACATTTTTTAAAGTAGTGCTCACCAACAGCAAATATTTATATAGGTAGAAAACAACTCCTTTTGTAAAGGCAAAGTTGTTTGTTTTTTTTTTTTCTTAGTTAAGACTCCAAGATTCGTTGTATACTGTCATCCAGGAGAAAATTTGGTTAAATAATAGTAGTTAATGTCAGTTGTTCCTAAGGAGTACTCCAGTGAATGGGCCGCCTGGTTGGAAGAAAGGATTTCATTCCAAGACTTGTCCTTAGCTTGTTCTCAACATTTAAGATGATGTTAGTTGCTGCAGGTGATTTTTTTAAGTAACTCCTTAAAGCAGCTGGGCCACTTCTGAGATGGAGTCAAAGCAATTTGGATTTTTAGAGCAATTTATGCTTCAGGAAGGTTAGTGAGCATAGCTCTGTAACGTCTGCTTCTATCATGCCAATAGAATGTTTAAATATATTCAAAACAAAGTACTTGCTCCCAAGAACCTTGATCAGGTTATGTATTCAGCCAGCAGTGTTCAAGAGGTATCTACACTACTGTAGCTAGGCCACTGATACCATTTGTGAATAGAAAATATGCTTATATCAAAAAGTCTTTTATCTCCTTCCCTGTTTCCCCAGGTATACATTACACAAGTTTGTAGGGATGTTGAGTCAGCTCCCCTGAACTCTGATCTGCAGCTAGCTGGACTCAGATTGTTGACAAATATATCTGTTACCAGTAACTACCACCACAAGATGATAAACTCAATTCCATGCTTTCTTCATTTGCTTTCAGAAGGAACTGAAAGGACACAGGTACCGGGTAGTATATTGTTACAAACCATTTATGAAGCTGCTTTACTTGCCTCCTTTTTACTGTTTCTGTAAAATGGTTCAAACTGTGTTTAGAAAATCAAATACTCATTAATGATAGCAGATAGTGCATAAAATATGGATCTATATTACTTTCTCAATATAAATTCAGAAAGAGGGGTGGAAGGGAATCTCAGTAGTGGAACCATTAGGCTAGAGCTCTACCAAAGCAGTGGTGTGTGCATTGCTATTGTCCTATGCCTTTGCTATAGCAACTCCAGAATTCTCTTCTGCTTGCTAAACATTGGTACTGCATCACAGAACAAGGAGCATCTGCATGTGAAAGGCTTCACTGATGCATGAATCTCTCTCAGGAAACACGCCAAGCAGTGATAAGTTATGGATTTCTGTTCCCTTATGCTTATTATGTCTCTTGCAACCGTAGTGACTGCAATGGGAAATTGTGCTTGTTTGTAAATTATTGTAATATTGAAAGAAGAGAAGAGCTTCAAGTAGGAACCAAATTCAGCGTTTGTTCAAGATGTCACAGTACCATCAATATCAATGTACTCACTTGCTCTATCAGATCAAAACCAGTTTTCCAAAACACAAGTTTCCACTAAACTTAGCAGACCTATTTTTCTTAAGTACAGTGAGTAGCACTTGGCCTTTTCGTAGTGTTTAGTTAAAAGATTAGTGTCACAAGGTCCAGGCAAGTACAAAGGTGTATTTGTATATGCTTCTGATCACATTTTAAATACAGTACTTAACCATTCTCTGTATATTTTAAATATTCCATATTTTGCATACTGTGAGTTGTTTATCGATCTTGCCTTATTTTGATGTTTAATTCAAACTGAATTTGCTTCCAAAATGTCTGTAATTAGTACATACATGCTAGTGACTCCATAAGCTCTGTTTTTTCCTATACCAAAAAAGCACACAACTCAAGATGTTGGTTGACTCATTCTACCTTTTCCTTTCCAAATCGACACTGACATTACTGATGCCCATTACTGCTGTACTTACTGTTTTTGGAGCTTGCAATGAACCTGTATGTTCCTCATTTCAGATTCAAGTTTTGAAAGTACTTTTCCAAATCAACACTGACATTACTGATGCCCATTACTGTTTTTGGAGCTTGCAATGAACCTGTATGTTCCTCATTTCAGATTCAAGTTTTGAAAGTACTTGTGAACTTATCTGCAAACCCAGCCATGACAACACATCTTCTCAGAGCTCAAGTAAGGTTCTGGCCGTTTCATTATATTTTTAGCATTTATACATGTGTATGTGTGTAGATACCTGCATGCATTAGAAGAATTTTAATATATTAGAAATATATATGCACCTCCAGAGTAAAATTCTAGGCGGTACCTGGTTAAAATCAGTAGCAAGAAGTGTAGATTCTCTCAGGCTAGCTTTCCTCCAGCACGTAGTATAATGCAGATACCGTACTTGCAGACGGTCACAGGGCCTATGCACTTGAAGACGTGAAGACACATACTTCCTGTGTACCATTCCAGATAATCAGTGACAATTTGCAGAAGGCTGTTCTTACCTTCCCTTTCTACCAAAGGGGTAGTACCATGAACTTTTGTATGTATTATATGTAAGGTACCCAAAACCTCATTTCCAGATATGCAGTCAGTATACAGATTGAAGACCAGGTACAAACATCAAATACAACTGGTACTGTAAATGATCCTTCTCAGCAGCTGTTTCTATAGCTAACATAACTGTACCTAAGACAACCAAATTCCACTGAAATCCGCACCCCTTTACTTAAGTGCAGCCATAAAACTTCTTGTCTCTAAGCACTGTAAGTGAACTTTCCCTGTGCATTTACTTGTGTTTTGATGGAGAACTTTATCTGACATCTGCTATCGCTGGCCTTGGCATACAGGTTTATGTCAGTTACCCTTTCCTCATACCAAAAGAAAGAGTCAGGGACTGGAATGGTGCTGCATCCTCCTCCCCCTCCCTAAAGTTTCTTAAAACATGCAGTGGCTTTTATTTTTGAGCTACCTGCTGTGAGCAAAGCTAGTCTAGATACTACCAGCTTTTCATTATTAAAACAAGATTGCGGTAGCTAAATATTCAGTTCTCAGTTAAAAGTGTATCCTTTTCTCGTTTATCAGATGTGCTAACATAAAAACATCCAGATCACTGCAGAGGGCAAAAGCAGTATTACTGAGAAGGAAAGCAGACCCTCTCTTCCAAATAAGAATTTTCTAGACAGCCATGTTTTGGAGATGAAAAGTACAAAGCATTTATTGGCCTGTGATGCACAAGCTAGTCTTTTCTAAAGAGGAAATGTGCATGCTGTGCAAGTTTCTAGCATGCTTTCATAGCATATGGAGTTCTGGTATTTCACAGGGTTTCCGTTTCAGATAGTTTAGGTGAAGATTTTTTTCCCTTTTTTTTTTAAAAGTTAGGTTTACTTACATATACTTAATGCTGGTGATCAAGTATGGATTATTTCTTGCATATCCTAGGTGCCATCATTGCTGTTACTTTTTGACAACTGTATAAACAGAGATATTCTGCTTAGAGCCCTGGCGTTTGCAGCAAACTTGAAAAAGAACATGAACAATGAAGACAGCACCATGATTCAGGAGCAATACAGCGAAGATTCAGTTTTCTTCACACTCTGCAGAGACCCCACCCCGTTCGCTCAGAGACTGGCATCTTTGTTGCATCACCCCGATACAGAAGTGAAAGAGCAAGTTGTGAGAATATTAACACAATAGTGGTGTTTTGGTTTTGTTTTTTTTTAAAAAAAAAAAAACAGACCTGATGAAAATATCTAATCTTAGGAATGTTATGCTAAAAAAAAAAATCCCCAACAAGCAAACAATAAAACAACCCAAAAAGTACTGAATACTACCATAGTACTAGGCACAAATCAGTTACTACAAAAGAGAATGCAATGTCTTTAATATAGAGAGCATAACAGATATTTTTTTTTTTTTTTACAGGCAAGATAAAAGCAATAGCTTAATTAGTACTAAGAAACCACTGTACAGCTGGTGTATGGACTCTAAGTGGGAGGAATAGTTTGAAACATGAAAACTTTCATATGTACAGTGAATGTTTTAAATAAATTAATAAAGTGAATCAAAATACTCTTCTCAATGTCAAAGAATTTTTGTTGCCTTAAATATTTACAGCTGTTGAATAAATACCTCTATAGAATGGTGCATTAAAGATTTAACAGTTGGAGGTTAGGCATTGACATTTTATTAATCTGATATCTACTAAATGGGTACAGGCAGATCTTAGAAAATATTAAGTAAAAACAATACCAAAATATCATTGGCTTCCTACAAAATCAGTATTTTCAATTAAAACTACATATTAAAGTTACCCAGCCTACGTTTTTTCACCTTACCTGCACAGAATATATTATAGAACTTACATTCTCACATGCTTAGGATATCCATTCCATTTAGCCAAACTGCAGAACAGTTAACCACAACCATGCAAGGTTTCTACACTTGAAAAATATTGAAAGGATTTTATTTTGCTTTAAAATTGTCACTTTAAGGAAAGCATACATATTTTTAAAAATATTTTGAGTCAAAAATTATCTGCAACTGCAATTCAACATTCTCATCTTTATAAAAATGTCTACAAGAGCAGTATCATACATGTTTTTACAAAAGCTTCCTGTTCTGCAGCAGCCCTCGAGCCTGCTTTCCTTGGAGATCTTTACTCCTTTTTCTCTGCAACTGGAACATCATTGGAATAAGTGCTTCTGTTGAGTTAGCCCCCATAAAGTTCTAGTCATCAATCCAGCATTAATTCATAATGAAGTGGAATACATATAAACAGCATCGAAGAACGTGAAGGAAGTTTCACTGATGAACATAAAACATACTAGAAAAGACTTCATACTAAACAGAGACTACTAAAATGTCCTGAACACCACATCATGGAGCAAGTAAAACAAGTGTCAGATTTAAAGGCTAGAAAACAAGTTTTCCACCTTGCACCATTTTTAAGAGAGCTGTATTACCTAAACTGTTGCCAGATGCTTCATCTCTCTAAGTTAATATACCCACTCTGCTCTTAATAAAATACTACTCTTTTTTTCTGTAACCAATAGATATTTGTTTTCAGTAAGTGACTTCGCCAATACCTTAAAAACTGCAAGAAAAGTGTGACCTTGAAAACGCAACATATCTATGCCCTGATCAATACAGGACTAAAGCTATACATATCTAATTTATCTATATAGGTAGTTCTAACTCATCAGGAATACAATTAAGGCAGAAATAGAAGTTGGCATGATTCCCAGTCAGAACCCCGGCAACTGCTGGATTGACAGTGAACTTCCGTTTCTCCTTCCCACTGCTCTGAGAACACACTTCATTTTGTAATAAGTGATTGTAATGTAACTTGCTTAATGTTTTGCCACTTTTTGTAGATTTAATTCTTTTCTGCTTCTATATTTAACAAAGAAAATTAAAGGCTGGGTCAGACACTAAGAATTTACCCATTCTCTTACCCAATCGCACCATTCTCTTCTCACAGGAACTTAGACTAGCCTGTTCTAGGTATATCTGATGTATATGTTTTCTTAAGCTCAGCAACACAGATGTCTAGATGTCCCTCTCCATGTTCTCCAGCCTGAAAGTAAGTTTTTCAAATATATTTTTGATAATTTAGGTTGATCTCTTATCCTTTGCTTTGATAGCTGACAGAAACAAGTGACCATTGTCCCCTTTTCTAAAAATACATGAAAACTTGTTACAGTATTGTCTCAGTCTTTCTGGTCGAGAAAGACCTATTTTTAAATGCTTTCTTCATAGAACAATGGTGTTGAGATGTTTTGAAATCATGCAAGACTCTTCAAAGTGTCCTCATGCAAGCATACCTAATTTTTTTATCCAATACCCCACACCCTAGATGGAATCCTTTTGGCATCAAGCAAAGTGTAACAGTCACCGTTCTACATACAAATGCTGTGAATGAACAGATCCAAAACAAAATGTATGCCATTGCTGACATTTAGTCTCTGATCCTTGAAAGTACTTCTCTGCTATGTGGCTGCTTATCTAGGTAGTCTGTATTTTAGTTTCATTCTTTCTACAGTACAGAATTTTACAGAAGAGTCTATTTAAGATTTTGAAAACTGAAAAAAAAAAAAACCAACCAACTTCAATTTTAACCATGCCCTTCAAAGTACTCAAAACATCCTGCAGCATGCTGTCCTCCACAATATTATGAATGTGTAATATGCATTATATTATCCAAATGATTATTGCAGCTATTGACTAAGTACAAGGCCCAGTAGAGACTTCATCTGAAATACTCTCCCAAAAAATCAGCTGAGTAGTTTTGAACCAGTTTTGAACAAATTCTGGTGAATACATCTAGATGATACTAGAATTACATTTTCAAATAAAGAAATCCTGATGTTTGTCAAATATGAATCCCACCAAAGGAACATAAGCTACTTTTTCTTCCATATAAATGTAATTGTCTGCTCCAGAACCCTTCCTCAGCATGAACTTGGACTAACTGATCATTACCTCCTTGTGCTGTTCTTTGTTGGTATTAAGATCTGTAAGACTTCTAGGACTTCCCAATATAAAAAGATAACTGTCAACACTAAAAGATTACTTCAGTTTGCTCCTAGCATGAAATCTCATTAACTGCTTTTAAGTAGTTGCCAGAAGTTCATGTCTTTAAATTGCAGGGAAATAATGTGTCTTTTTTTAATTTATCGTCATGGAGTCTGAACATAAAATGTAATGCACAGCAAGAGGGGAAAAAAAAAAAAGATACACATACCTCATAATCCCATAGACCAAAACAAATCACAAACAAAAATATGATTTGCCAATGAATTATGAAGAAGGATAACAACCCTTTTTATTGGCAACGATAGGCTTTAATTCTGCAAATTAGCATGGCAATTTGATAGAGATACATTTAGCTAAGTTTTACAATACTGAACAACGTTGTAATCTCTCAACTTTAAAATTATAGGGAAGCTATAAGAAAAAAATACCACAGCCCTTGCTTAGGACTTTTCACTTTAAAAAAAAAAAATACTTAGTAATAGGCTGAGTCAATGCATAGACAAGCGTTATTAAAGGATTCTTCCATTTCATGTACTGCATTTGACAAGAAAGTTATTTTAGACACATTCAGGTCTAACTTAAAAACATTGACAGAACAACAAAAGTGTGCAGATACTCTGGCCAGCAGTAAGTTTTACACATCAATGATGCAATATTAAATTATCACTCTCTAAAAGGCACATTTCTTTAGATCATTGTAAAATTCAGCTTTTGTGGTTTGTCAATATATGAAAATGTAGAAGCATTCAGTAAAATAATTATTTTACTGTGCTTGTGCTTTAACAACACAGCTGTATTGGAAGACTCCACCCCGCAAAACATGCAGTGAAGCTATCAAGGTACAGGGCATAAACCTGAAGATTAATGACTAACAAGTGGGAGATGACATTCGAACAATGACTAATTCAAGTCAGCCATTAATTCTAAGAATATGTCCTGCGCTGAGGTTATTATTGCTGCTGCAGGTAAGATAAAGAGTTTTAAAAAGAACAAAACAAAACAGTAATTTATCAGTGATGTACGTAAGAGTTGAAACTGCAAGTTATTCCCAGACAATACCTTATATATTAACCAGTTTTTAGATCACCTCTCAAAATTTACAAGCACTATATAAACTAGTAAAATTTATCATGAAATCAGTATGCAAGTTTTAGTTCTGAAACCGACAAACCTGGCGTCTAAAAATCCAATTCACTCCAAAAAATCTACTTTGCAAGTACATCATATTAATATTTGTAACATTCATTGCTAGTTCAAATCAAACAAGGCTTACAAGGAACTGCTACTGTTTCATTATTCAAAACCATCATTTGTACTCAAGTCCCGTGATTCTCCATGGTTTAAGACAAAGAAGTCTTCTTTTTTCAAGCCATATCTTTCAAGAGCTTCGTTCAATTTAACAGGAGGATCCAGGTAATACTGGAAAAATAAGAATTATATGAGGGAAAAGATACCATTGCAGCATTTGGGGAAAAAAAAAATATCACTGCTCTAAACAAAAATGGTTTATATTTTAAACATTATCTCAAAAGGGAGGGAATATTTGTAAAATTAAAATTTTTAGTTTCATTTTCAGTTTTTAAGAGCTAAGAATGCTGATTTACAGTTGTAGAGTAACCAGCAAGGCACAACCTATCATCCAAAATTCAGCCTTCTTCCATGTATCGAACTAGACCCCTTAGAAGCAGAAATAGGCGAGCGGAGGCGGCGTTGGCAGCTCAGCAGATGGCGCTTTCTCTCGTTTGGTAAAACTTTGGTGTCGGCTTTACTGTTTAAAAACTAGAGCCATTTCAGTGACGTCCCCCTGAAGTTACTTCGTTCTATTTGTTACATTTCAGAAAAGGCATCATCAGGGAGAAATCATCGATTCTTTGGTGCTTTAAAATACACAGTAGCATTTTTACCACTGGCACTAGTGACACAGCTTATTGGAAGCATCATGGATAGAAAATGTTACACCTAAGTTAAAGAAAACACGACATAACTGGTGAACATAGATAACAGCATCAGACTGAATTATAAGATAAAGTGGTGCAACTGATGCAAAGACAAAGTTGAAAAACAGCTACCAGACAAGGTGTATCAAAGTACATGTAGATGCTTCCTTTTCGCTGCATTTTTGGTCACTGTGAAGGTACCTGGGTAACCTTCGTATTAGAGGGGACTTGGGAGGGGGGGGGAGGATACAGACAGAAAACCAAAAAATATCAGCAACTCAGAATAACTCAGCTTTTCATATTTTTGCTGGTATTTAACTATGAATCAACTATTAAAAAATACTATTCCATTTTTTTACTAGACAGATGTGATTAATAAATACTGCACTGACAGGCATGCAATTCTTACTGTCTCCAAGTGATGCACTGCTGAGTTTACTTTCATTATTGCATCGTGTCCCCACCTTTCATGTTCCTCAGCTTTCGGGTATCACACATCCTCCACATTTGTTTCAATAACTGTGTACTTTCAAATTAATCTAAACCATGGAAATATTTTATGTAATTTGTTATGAAGAGCTAAGCATTGTTTTGAACAGCAATACATATACTAACAACTTTTCACTCATACGAAGTTTACATTTTAAGTACACATTTACAGATACATAGGTTAAACGGCATGAGCAAAGCTTCATTAACGACTGTGTACTCAGGAAATCTGAACTCATGTGTAGTGTTGAAATTTACCTCATTCGCTAAAGCAAAGGTCCCCCAATGAATTGCTACAGACTTCTTTGCTTGAACATCAATATGGATTCTTACTGCTTCTTCAGGATCCACATGCTGGTATTTCATAAACCACCTACCAAAACACAAAGTAAATTTTTTTGTGTCACCTAATTCAGTGCAAGATTTCTTCTTTACTTTCATTGGGTAAGTTGCAAAGAATCTAAAAAAAAAAAACCAAAACAAAAAAAAACCAACAACAAACCACACACCCACCAAAACGCTTACCTAATAAAAACTTATGGAACATGTATGTCTGAACAACATACAGAAAATCAGCAAGCTGGAATATACCAACACACCCATGAAACAGCAGTTCATGTATTTCATTACTCCTTTAAAATTGATTTTGATTTTTTTCTTATCTATATTTTTAATAGCATAAGGACTTATTAGTGGTGCCTTGAGGCATTAAGGCCATAGATTTAAATCCATCCCTGAAAAAATTTCATGCTAGCAGCATGAAAAGTATGTGCTTCAGAAGATAGCCTAGGGGAACAGTGGTAAAGCAGAAGAGAGAACCTGGCAATTCTTGAAAGATACCGGATTTTTACCATGTTATTCAGATTCCTATCTTCCTTTCCCAGCCTATACATGCTTTGCTTCCAGCATTATATGAGCATTATCATCTAAAAGTTTAGATACCCCATCATAAGTAGCATACAGATCCATAAACAAACACATCTTTCACACTCTACAAAGGAGTCATCTTTATCTTCAGATAAGTTGCAAAAACAGCATAAAGACTGAAGCAAGAGAAAAACGCAGCAAATTGCATGCATTTAAATGGGTTGGATGAAGTGACGCTATTTCAGAAAAAAAAAACACAAAGTAATTCCAGATATTTACTCAACATTTTTCATGGAGGAAAGTCAGCTGATTCATCCTTGCTGTGCTCAGGACTGAAGAAAAAAACTCCGAGAACACACACATATACAGGCAAGCATCCTAGACATTTCAGCTCCATCTTCCAATTGCCTGCTTATTTTGTCATTCAGCAATGTCCTTTTGCCTCAGCAATTTCCTTCTTTTGCCTCTATATTCTATTGTATATTCTTAATAAAGTATACCTACAGTTTTCACTTCTGTATATCTTTTTGTCATCAGTATATAATGTCATTTATTTATTTTGATCAAACTTTGATTTTCATACCTTGGCTCATAAGCTCCAATGGGGATGGCTGCAAGATCAAAAGGTCCAAACCTTTTACCTATCTGTTCAAAAGCAACACAATATCCAGTATCTCCTGAAAAGAAAAACCTATTCCAAGGTCCCAAGACAGACCAGCTGCCCCAAAGAACCTTGTTATCATCTGTCGCAGTCCTTTTGCACCAATGTTGAGAAGGGGTGAAGACAAAAGTTACTGCATCATGACCAGGGACGCAGTTCTCTTCCCACCAGTCCAGTTCAATCACATTCTCGCAACCACATCGCTGCATCCAGTCCAGGAGCCCCAGAGGCACAAACCAGCGAAGCTCGCTCCCGAAGCGTTCATTTAAACTTCTTACAGTGTTGTAGTCCAAATGATCATAATGGGTGTGGCTGATCATGACTGCATCTATTTTGGGGAGCTGCTCTACTGTGCACGGAGGTCCTCGGAAGCGCTTGGGACCCACCAGCTGAGTAGGGGAAGCTCGCTGGCTGAAGATTGGGTCAGTAAGAAATACAAGTTCATCCATTTCCACCATAACTGATGCATGTCCCAACCAGGTGACTCGCATACCAGTTCCTGTCTTCCCAGCAAGTTCCGGCTTTTGAATAAAGTAAGGTTTTAACACTGGAAGCTCTTTATCGAGTTCCTAGCAAAAAAAAGAACACACAGGCATGAGAGATTTCAGAATGTACTTGGCCGTGGAACAAGAACTGCATACAAGGCACATACCATTACAGTAAAGACTCGTGCCTTGTTTATATTTTTAGGCAGAGAACTGCAACACAAAACAGATGCCTTTTTAATGACCATTTTCCAGCTACTTCCTCCTAATTTGATCTAAGATTTTGTAACATTTTCACTTCTCTGTCAAGAGAGAGAAGTGAGAGCTTTAGAGTATCCCATCAGACCAGGAGACCTACTAATAGAGAGTCTGAAAGCATCACAGTGAAAGCATCACAAGGCACTAACAGCATCCTGGGAAAGGCTTTGTAATCGATTGGCCTTCCCCGACCTGGAAAAGAATATTTTTTTATT
>NW_009593593.1:0-15762 GCF_000690535.1 Cariama cristata
TTTCCTGCTCATACACAACGCTGGGCGCTGCCCGATCTCGGGCGTTGGGCCGGTGTCCTGGGGGGTTTGGCTTCGGTGTTTAGAGGTGAAAAAACAGTGTGTGGAGATCAAAACCCGGTGCCTGTGCTGAGGAGAGCCTCCCGGCAGGGACTGCGTGAAGGGGACACCTCTTGGGGACACCAGCGACTCCTCTCCCCCCTCGAGCTGGCCCGTGGCCCCCAGCCCGGCTGCAGTCACCCCCGTACCGCATCCCTTCTGCAGGAGGCAGCGGCTCCTTTCGCAGCGGGGAGGCCTTCCCGGCCCAGGTTCCTGCAGTGATGCTCTCCTTGGCCATGCCTCCCGCTGTGCCAGCTGCCAAGGTGAACCCAGTTCTCGCACACACCCGCTCTGGCCAACGTTTCAGACCTGGGGTTTAAAGCCTGGTCTCTGAAATCAGTGATGCTGGATACCCACAAGTACTAAAAACGCAGCGACTGCGGTATTTCTGGACATTGCATCACTCTCATCTACAGCTCTTCACCATAGATTTACTAGCGGTTGTGTGCAGAGGTGAAAAACACATTACCTTGATGTTTCAAAGTCTTTCACAGCAGGAGGTACAGATGTAAAAGGGGAACCCGTAATAATTCCTGGCACAAATGCATGCAGAGTTTATGTAGGACTGGCCGCAGTTGTTTCAGAAAGGGACACACAGCCTGTTCCCAAAATCTCATGGGCTAAGGCCCCTGATCACAAGGCTTAGCACAGGATGGCCGTGTTTACCGCACACGGCTGCCTGGTCTGTCCCAGCTCTACGGATGACTGAAGGATTCATGAATCGACACCTGAATTGCCACAAAATTTGCACTGCAGCTTTCTGACGCAAAACACAGCCATGGTCTACCTTTAAACCTTTAGGTTCTGACTGATTTTTCAACAAATCAGTCAGAACCTAATCCATACGACAAGGGAAAGGTGATAGAAAAATAAAAACACACCACCAACATACTTGTGTTTCTGTAAATAGCACCAATCTTCAACTGTGTCTAAACCAATCATTAATTAAATGGGTGTTGAGTTTCAGAATAGAAACAGGCCTTTGGAGGTTATGAAGGAAGACTATCACAGGAACTATGACTGTTCACAGTTACACATCACGGTTACAGATATTCTTTGTATTTCCCTGTTTTCTCCTGTTTTACTGAGTTGAGGACTATTTTGTGTTATTGCAATGGAGCCTTAATGCCATACGAAACATAAATAGTAGAAATAAATAGCAAGTAATTTAAAGTATTTTCCTTACTTTTCAGCGGAAAATTAGGACATGATGAACAAATGTTCTTGTTGCAAAATTCAGCTGTCCATCCCTGCCAGATCTTTATAACCCCTGGTAAAAAATTTTCTGGGTCTTATTTCCTCCTTGTGCTAAGCACAGGTGGTGCACACACGGTCGTGGAGCTTTGCACCACAACAGACCAGAACAGGCACTATAAAGTTGGAAGAGGACATATACTGCACCTGCAAAGTATGTTCTTAAAGCGCAGAAAGGATGCGTAGGAGAAGTTCACGAGGTCCCAGCATCCTGTGACTGGTGAGCAGTGAGAATTTATCTTATGTGTCTGTGCTTCAACCCTTCTTTTACAACAAAACTGAGTAAATAGACTTCTCTTGTCAAAAAAAAAAGGTCAGTTATAGAGTTCTTGTGCATTTGTACAGCTCCACGGTCACCATCAGTGGGGATTTTACTCCCTGTCCCCAGGCTTACACAGACAGACATGAAGCGCCTGCCGAGTGCATGAAGGCACGCTCAGTGTCAGACTGAGCATGGGAAGGAGAGCATTGGAAAAAGTTACAAGGTCCTTTACAAGGTAATGTCCGTTCTTGCTGGTTTGCAACTTACAAAAAGTAAATACGCTCATCTCATTAGTATTATCTTAATGATAAATAAATATACTTAAGGAATTATCTTAATTATATATACCCAAGTCTATTAAAAAGATTTCTTTTGAGATCCCCACCAGCTAAAAAGCAGTAAAGCCAGCACAGGCTGCAGCTTTTAGGTATGGCTGCTGTAAGCCATCCAAATCATGCCAGACTGTGAGATTTCTTCCCAACCCCAAAGCAACTGGCAAAAGATTGATGGGAGTCCAGGGTTGCCACTTCCAGTCTAACCTTGATGGCCAGCAGTGCTCCGACTTTCCCTGCTGGAAGTACAACTGTGAGTGTTGACAGTAACATATGCTCTTTTTGTTCCTTCAGAGCCAGCAACTACTTAGAGAAGAACTGACAAAGCACCAAAGCAAAATGAAACATCTCTTAAAGTATCACATCATAACCAAGTCCTTGGATTTGACCAACATCTAAATTCCCAACGAAAACCAAAAATATTTCTCCTTCTAATGCCTGAACTTAGTTTCCACATCAGAAGGTAATTGTCACTTTCTGAAGAGGCCATTACTGCTAACAGCTTTTAAAAGTCAACCAAAGTCAACCTGAACATCAACAGAATGAATGATAGTTCTGTTGTACTTTGTCCTGTGATTGATGCAGACAGCACTTTGGAGTTCAGTAAACATATTCTGATATCTATACAAAGTACTTAACTGCAGTTGTGAAGTGCAAGAGCCAATGTAAAGCTGAAGTACAAGGCTCTGAAAACCAAATGAGAAGTAGTTACCAATGTGGGAGGTCACAGTCTTGCTCCACACCCTGCAGTCAACTGTGCTGAGGTTCCCCATGTTGATTCTGTGGCAGCAGATAACAGATGAATTAAACTCAGCACATAACATGCTAACGTGCTTTATTCTTAAGAGTTACACAAATTATATTGACACTCTTCATGTAAATAAAAGCAAGATAAGCTGCCCTCTGTCTCCAAAGCAGTAAGGCAGAAATAGGTGTTTGATTAGTTTACTGGTTATATATTTTATTTTTTTTCTCCAGTTGTGCAGTATGGAGAAGACCTTGTGCAAAAGTGCAATGGCACAATGGAACTGGGGGATGAATGGATTGAGAGCTGTCCTGTGGAGAAAGACCTGGGGATACCGGTGGATGAAAAATTGGACATGAGCTGGCAATGTGTGCTTGCAGCCCACATTCTCCCCCTCTACTCCGCTCTGGTGAGACCCCACCCGGAATATGGCATCCAGCTCTGGGGCTCCCAGCACAAGAAAGACCTGGACCTGTTGGAGTGAGTCCAGAGGAGGGCATGAAGATGATCCGAGGGCTGGAGCACCTCTGCTGTGAGGACAGGCTGAGAGAGTTGGGGTTGTTCAGCCCAGAGAAGAGAAGCCTTCATGGAGACCTTAGAGAAGCCTTCCAGTACCTAAAGGGGCTGAAAAGAAAGCTGGGGAGGGACTTTTTACAAGGGCATGGAGTGATAGGACAAGGGGCAATAGCTTTAAACTGAAAGTGGATAGATTTAAACTGGATGTAAGGAAATTTTTGACAATTAGGGTGGTGAGGCAGTGGCACGGGTTGCCCAGAGAAGCTGTGGCTGCCCCATCCCTGGAAGTGTTCAGGGCCAGGTTGGATGAGGCTTGGAGCAACCTGGTCTGGTGGAAGGTGTCCCTGCCCATGGCAGGGGGATTGGAACTAGAGGATCTGTAAGGTCCCTTCCAACCCAAACCATTCTGTGATTTGGTGATTCAATAAAATGAGTAAACTTTCACAGATTTATTGGTGAAGTGCTTCATCTTTGAATGTTCACAAGGGGGCCCTAGATGACTTGATGGCAGCCCTGGTAATAATACTGCGAGAAAATGGGTGTGAATATTTTCTACAGTACTGTGATGCAATTTCTTTGATCATGTTAGAGTAAATAAAGCCCCAGTGCAATTATCTGAGATTATTTCAGTGTCTGTGTAAAACATAGATTTGAAAAATGCACTTACTTCACTAAATTATTTATGGAGATACAATAACATTAAGACAAATAGCAATAAGTACAGCAGCACTATATTCCCTTTCCCTGTATTTCCTCTTCCACTGCGAGCAAAACACACACTCCTTTTTCTAAGGAGAAAAGCTCTTTGCTTTGTTTAGGAAAACAAAATTTTAGGGACAGTCCGTCATAAAATGAGTGCTAGTGAAGTAAGGCCAGTTTTGACTCCAAGCTATCTGCTTCAGAATGTTACCTATACCATATGGTGTAGTGTTGCTAGAAGAGGAGAGAAACAAACACACATCCAGACAAAGACAGTCCCATGTAAATATAACGGAGTGCCAAAAATACTTCTTACATAAATCTGTCTGATCGGAGAGTGGCTATATACCTTCTTTCTATTGTTTTTATTTGATATCTGGTTTAACCACCAATTATTATTTAAGAAAATGTTGTCTCTTTAGTAATAACATTTACCAAAAACTTAAAAATTTATCCTAAGTAAGGGACATCAATTCGAGCCTTTTAAATGCGGGAGTCATTTTGATCCGATGCTGATTTGAGGTACAATTCTGCTGTTGCTTTGTCAGTGAATTTTTTCCTGTTGCTTACAAAGAGTGCAAGCTGTCTGCTATCTGCATCAGAATTACCTTCCTGACTTCAAGTCTCTGAGTTTTTGTGCACTTAAGCCTCTGCATTCCTAACTACCCTAATCTCCTCTCACTTCAGCTTTTAGCATGTTGTTCTGTCTTCATGTTTTTTAGCTCCTTCTGCCTGCCTTCTTACTCAGGCCACTTAAAGACAGATTTGAAGGAGATAACTTCCATCTTTTCTTCCTCCAGATCTCTCCTTAATTTTACTTATTCCTTGCATCCATTTCATTTCAGTCTGTTTAGTTAAGGTTTTGTGTGTGAGCTCCCATCAGTTTAAAACTTGAGAGTCTAGTTCTAATTAGGGCAAGTTGAACTACCATGTCTTCCATCCATTTTTAAAACAGTAAATAAAACTGTTTGTACTGCCTTCCTGGTCAGTTTATTACAACTTGTTCCCAAGCAATAGAAGGTAAACCAGAGAAATTGCTTTTTTGCCAGAGTAAGCTACATCTATACCAGTCAGTCAAACAGGGCCAAGGCATGGAGCCACACACGGGCACGTGATCATCCATACTTTCAAACTGCATTGTGGTCCATGGTATGGCTTTGCCCACACACACTGTCCCAAGGAATGTGGGGTATGTCTGAGGGGCATCAGCTACAGACACAAGCCAGGTCAGGCCAGTTGGTCTCCGGACTAGAAAGTCCACAGATTGTTTTACTCTACTGGCAAAGGCACAGGAAAGATTGTTACTCCAGTCTTTGCAACTGTTTAGTTAAGCAAACCCTAAGTTAAAGTGGTGTGACTGTGAGTAAATCATTCTTTCCTCCACTCCCCTCCCTACACCTCACTGTTTCCTCCCTCAGGAAAAAAAAAAAAAAGGTAGAAAAACATCTGATAACAACAGAGGATCACAGAAAACCACAAAATAGTAATATAAAAATACACAGTGCAAGACAATTCTTATTCAGCCATCCAGGTCAAATACAGGAAGCATCTTCAGATACAGAAGTAGATGACTCCGGATTGTTGGTGAGTGACTTTTTGTGGCATCCCCTTGGAAGGATTTCCTCAATATAAGAAGCGAAAGCCGTTTCCTACCCTCTGCCCGATGTGACCCTTCTGTTTGAAGCTGTACAACTCTGCAGTGATCCCAGCCACCTGCAGCTACACTTGGCCCTGCCCGTCTTCCAAATTTCACATCCATGACTTTCCAATTAGATTATAAACTGCTTGGGTTTGCTTTTCGCTTGCAAAATGCTCAGTGTGCTCTTACTGACACCTGCATTAACTGTGTCAGTTTAAAAGGGGCATGTTACTTTTTAAAGGGCAACGTTTGCCTCCAGACAGAGAGCTCCTGCACATCAAGTCTCTCTCACTGACCTAACTGGATATCTGAATGTGACTTAAGTGTTCCAGATACGTCCTCAACATAAGGGTGAATTTTATTCAAGTCTGCCTGCCTGAGCTCTGCTCATTCCTCTAGACCACACTTGACTTCTCTTCCTGTTTATTGACATTAAAAGCACTTTTACTCAGAGAAAGAACAAAAAGAGAAATCCAGAAAAACTCCAACCTTTTCTGCAGGAGATGGGCTTTATATGAAGATAAGATTTGTTTAACGTGATGGAACCCAGAGTCCTTGAGTCATATCATCCATTCCCTTTTCATAATATACTTTCTTTTGTTTACATTAAGGGGTGTGACTAAACCACCTGTGCTTATATAAATAACAGAAATACAGAACATGTTCAGGTGAATTGAACAAAACTCCATTTGATGATAATGCCATTTTGTTTGTGTGACATTACTTCTACCTAATTCTTCATGATTATTCAAATGAAATATTAGAAGAAATCAAGATACAAATATATGAAGGACTTTTCCTCAGAGGAATAGCTATAGGTAAGGCTAGAACATATCTGAACATACCATGTCATATGAATACATCATACCTGGATAAGTGAGGGAAAGCAAGTATTCCATGGTTTTCTTTAAAAAAAAAAAAAAGCTTTCTTGCTTTCTTGTTATAGAACAAACCTGTTCTGATGGTGAAGAAGAGGCAGGCATTATCATTGATACTTACATTCTGATGCTTAGATCCCTGTTGTGTGTCTATCATCCTGGGCTGGGTTTCAAGGTCACCAAAGCCAATGGAAAGATTTGTGCCCCCTTTCCACATCTGGAATTTTCCAAATACATATATAGATATATAAAACAATATTTATTCAATTTAGATGAATCTAGAAAGGTGGGCGCTCTCATCGCACCAGTACTGAAAAGGCTACTCAGGCAGGGAACTAGTGAAAACTTTCTCTCTTGCAACATTTAATATTAAGGGAGGGACAGGAGGACAAAAATCAGCCAAAAGGCTGATTCTGCAGAGCTTTGTCTCCCTGAGCACCTGCTATAGTCAGCAGAAACAAACTCCATCGTGGCGGTGGCCAGGGAACCTGCTCTGAATCCTGCACTGGAAGATTTTCTCTTCCTCCATCTCCTTACACAGAGGTAGCTTATGGAGTAGCTTACGGAGGAAATGTCTCGCAAAACCCGTGAAAAGATACTTTAGGGAACCAGTCCTTTAGTAACTGTTAGCCAAACGCAGAATCAGATAACTAAAATTCCTTTCCTAATCCTCAAATTATTTTTTTCCTTGATTATTAGTATCACTTTTTTGACAGCCTCTTAATAGTGCAGTTTTCCTAAGACAGTTTCTCTTCATTTTCACTAATGTAGTCCTCTTTGGTTTTAATAGAGAACTTAATTAAAGTTTATTTCTTTTTTTAAGCTCGTATTTTTAACAATTCCAGCACAAATCTGGGACGGGGTTTGCTCTCTAGCTCAGGCACCCTCTGCTGGTCTTACCACAGCGAAACACAAAATACCAGAGAACTTTCATTAACAGCCAACATTTTTCAGACAAAAATCCAGATTGCTGTTTCTAAACCATTTACCACTAGAATATAAAATATGAGGAAAATAATCTTTTGGGCTGTAAACTGAGCATGGAGGGGAGTTTTTTAATGAATTCAAGAAAATAATTGCATAATCAAGCATGTGAACCTGTGGAATTTCTCAGGCAAAAAGTCTGAAAGTGAACATGGCCTAAAAAGCTGATCACAGCCTGACCTGGCTCTTAACAGAGCCCTGTGTTCAGCATTTTAATGAAGATATTATGTAAGGAGCTCTAGAAGCATACACTACTGGGGATGGGGTTATTTTCTGTGTATCTCGGTTAACAAAAGACATAGGCGGTAGTCCTGCTTAGATAGTACATATTTTAAGGAAGTAAAGAGGTAAGGAGATAGAGTGGCTAAATATTAGCTTCCATTCCAGCAACACGATAAAACAGAAAGCTGATCTAATTATTCATCTGGGAAAATCCCTGGATGTCTGCAGAAGTAAATTAGAGCGTAGTGCTTTCTTAATCAGCATTAAGCATTACCCCTGGGAGGGGGTAAGTTTGGTGCACCTGGCACTCCAACAGTCCCTTTCCAGTAATCAAAACCAAGAAAAAGTAGCTCTAAGACTGCTCTAACTACTACCGACATCTAAAAAAGTTTCCTGCGCTGCCCAGGATCAGGCAGACGTGGGTCTATCAGGAAGATGGCCCAGTTCCTCTTCCGAAAGTGCATAGGATGGTATCCTGCAAGAATTTTTGTTTAAAATCTGCAGGAACGCAAATCCAATCTGTGTACGTGATTTGATGAGCGTTTCACTTACTCCGCTTTCTGAAGTCAACTTTTACTTGACATTAAGCCTCAGTGAAAGCAAGCAGGTGCTTTGTTGAGGATCCATCAGCTTTCTGTGTATGGTAGCACAGGTGCCGACCCAGAGAGGTTCAGGAGAGTCACAAAAGATAGTAATGTTTTATTTTGCATAGCTGAGTTTTTTAATGATGTTAAAAAGCATTTTATATGTCACAGCAACAGGCAAGATACTAGCCACGGTATTTAAATCAAAGCTATGTTAGCAGCCTCCTGTTACCTTTCCTGGGTTAGTAAATTCCTCAACATACTGGAGAAAGTGCAGTGGAGGGCCACCAAGATGAAGAGAGACTTAGAGAACCATCTTTGTCCAGCTGTAAGAAGAGAAGGATAAAGCGAGATTTTATTGCCGACTTCAACTGCAGACTCTTTTCAGAGGTACATAGTGATAAGACAAGAGAAAACAGACACAAATGACAACACAGGAAATTCTGATTGGAAACACAGAAACAGGTGTCCAGAGAGGTGGAACTTCCATTCTCAAAGATACTAAAAACTCAGCTGGACAAAGACCTAAGCAACTCCATCTCATTGGACCTGCTTTGAGCCAGGGATGAACTACATGACCTCTAGAAGTCCCTTCCAACCAAAATTATTCTCTGATTTTATGATAAATGACTACTGTATCATTAATCCAGCTTAACCTGATGAAAGTTACTTTGACAGTACTAATGCTTCCCTGAGCAAATAAGAAATTTAAACCCAATCCAGACTCGTTGGAGTCAGTGGGAATCTTGAGTTTAACTCAAGTTGGATCAACTTCAACGCTTTTAGGATTCATGTTCAGAAAAGATCTTAAACTTTATTTTTGTAGACAACACTAGAAATTGCATCAGGATGGTGTTGATTTTCACTGTTGGTTTCTCAGTTGGTTGCTTTTGCAGTGAGATGAGAATGAAGCATTCCACAACCGCTATCTTTAAGTATTCACAAATTCTACCTAGAGAGTTAGCAGCAGAATGAAGTGTTTGCTCAGTGCTCTGAAGGTATGTAATTTTGCTTTTCAGTTTGCACTTGCAGGAAAATTCTTATTTGCTAACTGTTATTGGTAATGAGCCTCTCAGCTAACTTGGGTTCAGCTCAGGTCAACTGCTACTTTCATGTTGAGACACTGTCTATATTAATTGAAATTTATGTCATAGAATGGCGATCTTGTGATCTCTGTAGAGTGAGTTAATGATTCCAATCCTATTTTCAGCAGGCTGCTGTGAATTAACATCAGCAGTGCTTTCCCTTTTTCATCTCATCGTTTTTCTCATCTTTGTAAGACAAGCTTTTTTCTGCTTCCTTATCTTGTCTCTTACAAGGGTTTATATTATTTATTTTGAACATAATCCAGAGTAAAACAACACAAGGGAGTAATTAGAATACAACAAGATAAATGTCAAGCACTAGCCCATTATTTTGATTATTCCTATAAAGGTTAAAAAATGCAAAAAAGGAGTGTGTTTGTAAAAAATGTATGCCTTTACACACACAAATATAACAGAAACATAGACTTATCTTGATAAATACATGAATGCTATACTACAATGAATGAAAACAAGCAAGAAAACAGACATATTTTGAATCCTTAAAAGAAATTACATTCTCAAATCTCTCAAGAAGCAGTTGGACCCCTAATCTATTGGATTAACTGAAATTTCTGGAAAAGGAAGGACACCTTTCTGTTTAGGGTAGAGACTTGGATTATCTCCAAGTAGCATCCATGTTTTGAGTAATACTGTGATATTAAGCTGCACTACATTACTTGCACATAAATATTCTGCAAAAGAACTTATGCTAATGTGACCTGCAATATGAGATTTTCCTTTCCTAGGAGGTTCCTCCTCCTGAAACTCTGAGCTTGAACTGCACAACAAGCAGATTCTTTTCATGATGGCCCTTACTGCTTTGCTAATATTTTGTTCTGCACCATGCCTGAAGAAACACAACACCATCGTGGAGGGGCGAGGGTTGTCATAAAAATGCTAAAAATCCAAGTTACTACTTGTTTTGCTTTCCTAAGAAAACCATCACATATAGCATGTGATCTCATATCCATTTTTATCATGTCCCTTATGCCAGCAAGCATGAAACAATGTCTTTACTTCTTACAGTCATACCTCATCAGCACCTGTGTAATGAAACTAAATTTAAGCTTCAGTTATGTTGTCACCTAAAAAAGGCATAAGTGGCAAAATCCAGCTCCAGAACAGGATTATCCTTTAAATCCTGGACTCTCCAGAATCCTTGGTACTGTGTAAACATATTTTGCAAAATATTAAGCATTGTTCAGATTTCAAGTATCTCCACACGTTGGCTATTTGATTCTGACATGTTGCTTTTAGTTTAATTCAATTGTTTAATTGACACAAACAAATTATCTCATCAGCTGTCTCCCAGCTAACAGGTTTGTTAAAAGAGACAACTGATTGAACAGATTTATAGGAACGAATGTGGCAAAAAGTAAGTTGTGTTTGGTTGTATGAAGGAGGCGACTAGATCCGGCTATTTAAAGAAAAGGACTAGTAACACAAAAAATGGAGTTTACAGAATATAAATCTTATCCTCTCATCAGAACTAATCTCCTCCACATCTGGAAGTTCCAGTCTTTATCAAATTTCAGAATCTCTTGCTTGAATGTTAATAATTATAAAACTCAAAGAGCATCATAAGACTCTTGATGACTCAGTATGAAGTATTCTTATGCATCAACAGTCTGACATGTAATTTTAGCTGTGATTGCTAAGCTAATTTTTAGGTTAAACAACTGACAGTTGTAGGCAGGCCCATTAAAATTGGCTGGGATAACAGCCGTTTTTACAACATGCTAATGCCTAAGGGTTTGATCCTGCAACGCTGAGGTCAATGGAAGCTTTGTCACCGACTTCAGCGAGGATACAGGCCTTCATGCCTGGACTACTAAGAGCAAATGAAAACAGCAACTTACATATACCCTCACATTTTTAAAACAGAAGAACCATCTAATGAGCGGAACAGGCTAAAGCCTAGCTGATAAAATATTCTGGTTGTTTGCTACTTCACAGTTTGTCTTACAGCAAAAGAAGCAAGAAAGTTAAACTTTCAGCAACTGAACACAAAGATGTAAGCATTCATCGCTGAGAGATGAAGATTCAACAAAGTATATCCCCTTCAGGTTGGAAAGAACTGTAGAAAGGTACCTGTGCTGGAGTCCTGTCGTGTGCGAGTTCAACCCAGCCTCTAAAATACTTCAACTTATGTTTTCTACTCATGTTGTTTTAAGCTGTTTCATGGTTTCTACGCTGAAGAGTAAGGCAGATGATCCCAAGGAGACCATTTACACTGGACCATCGTGAACCTTGTAGACAGCAGAGGGGCCAAAATGAATTGGCATACCCTGGCATGCCATGCCAGCACTTCTTCAGACATCAAACATGTCTGGTTTGTTCCTTTTTATAGAACAGGTTCAGGACACACAGGCTTTCTAGCAAGACTTTTCCATTTCAACTACTGAGGCAGCTGAGACTCTAAAGGGAGAGAAAAAAAAAAAATCAATATTTTAATGGTTCTATTTTTCCCCTCATTTATCATTTTCCTTAAGATGCTTGTAGACTATATTGAGGTTCTTTTTTAATTTCCCCATTTCACATGAAAAGCAAATTTTCCTAGCCACCAGGTCTTCAGTGACATTCTGCTACAGATAGAAGGAACCATGTGAAATGCAGGTGATTTGCAGATGAGCTCTGAAAACCTTGACAAACTGCATTTATCTTCCTGGGCTGCCTGAATTTTGTCATCTTACTTTGGACTTTTGAAGAGATTGGGAGGTGCCATGCTTTTCTCATATTTCGCATACAAGAAAGCAGGAGAAAAATGGAGGGACGAAAATAATAACAATATTCTAGAATAAAGCTTGATATTAATTTTCAGCACAAAAGGATTTTCCCTCTATTGATATTTTGGTCTTTGCTGTACTTTGCTTTTGCTGATTTTCCTGAATTGCAGGTTACTTCCATCAGCAAATTCTCACTGGAAAAATAAAACTCATGACTGAGCATTGCTTGCTTTCTCTTGCGGATAGAATAAGAAAACTGCATTGTGATGGCCTAATGATTTTGTACCTAATTTTGTAGATTGAAAATTACTAGCATTTGGGTTTTTAACAAATGTCCTAACTGTTTGAATGTTGTTTTAAAAAGCTATCAGGAGAGCATAAATCTCATCTCAGAGGGGCCAAAGTGTGGCAGTTTGTGTAGCGCTTTTCAAGACTCTAGCAGAAAGCGAATTATATCAGAACTGCTGCATTTCAAGAATGCGAGACGTTTGCATATGATGTTCTGCCAGAGATCAAAGTCTTTGTGACATCTTTCAGATAAATTCAGTTTGGATACAGGATACACCCTAGGTGTGCGCTTTTGATGATTTAAACATCATGTGATTATTAATCATAGCTACAGTACTGGCATTTTATGGCGTTCCCAATGGCACAGCTGCCTTAGCAGATACCTACAGATGTCATCACACCAGGGTGTTGCAGGAATAGTACCAAGAAGACATAAAGCCTGCAGCATAGTCATCCAGCTGGCTTTTCGATTCCAGAAACAGGGACAGCCCACTGGGGGAGAGAGATGGGGCAGGGCATCAGTACTTCACAAGCCAAGTATAAACTTCTGGCAAGTTCACGATCACACTACTACACATATCATTAATGCGAAGATTTCTATTAGATAACCTCTAAGTACCACAGGTAATTAATTAATTTTAGCCATCTGAAAATTAAGAGTCTAGCCTAGGTCATCATCTCAGCTTCTTCTGTAGTCACAGAAACTACAGAAGACAAAAAGTCACAGAAACACAGGAGACAAAAAGTCACCTCCAGAAGGCAACTCACCCAGCCCGCTTTAGACACCAGTGTAAGCAGGGGAGTAACGATCCTCTGAAGGTGCCTGTCCTGAACCAAGACAGCCTGGACATCAGCTTGATTATATGTGTAATATTTAGATGAGTATTATTAGGTCATGCAAATCCTATTCCAAACAAAACAAAACCCCGCAGTCCACCAGTTTTTTAGGCTGCAGAGTAACTTCAAATATAATATTGCCCACCCATATCAGATATTCACGGCAGAGAGTGTAAGAGAGGAGAAACAGGAACAGTAAGTAAGGGAAGCTGAAACCAAAAGGCTCTGCTTTGCCTGACTTTTTGAATAAACTACATGTGAGACACTGAAAGAAGTACAGCTTTTTCACTTAGGGATCAAGAAATCGAAAACATGCAACACAATTAATATTTGTACTAAATGTCCTCTGCTTAAGGAACATACAGGCAAAATTCTGATACCTCATGATACACCTTATACTAAAAGAAGTTTAACCAACTGGTATTAAAACTGACAGAGTTAAAAGGAGCGTTGGACAATACCAACAGGCAGAGATTACAGCAGGCTTGTACGGAATATGGCCGTTACAATGGAAACTGATATCAAAATGCAGTTAAATTGCCACATGATCCCAGTAGCAACCACAGTCCCATATTCTCTTTTTATGGGAAACGGTGTCATTGGGAACAGCTTCATCGTGTAAAATGTGGAATCTTCTAAATTGAGTTTTAATTAATATATTGGACAAAATCATCCTCCTGCCTGCAATAACTAAGTGTGCATGGGTGGTAAATATCTATTTATTTAGATACGTAGATTTTTTTAAAAATACTCTTGGCAAATACCATCCATCTAAAGACTTTTTTAAAGCTGTAAGAGAAAGGAGAAAAAAAATCCCTAAAAATAATATTCTCTAAAAATACACATCTTCTTAAATATGCCTTATTATGCTAATAGAAATTTCTTGTCCCAAACAGTGAAATATTACTCTTCTCAATAATTCAGTTATGGTTTATGATGCAGTGTCGAAAGAGTTTCGCAACGGTTCTTGTTACTGCCTCCTTGACTGTGGTGCTAACGACTGTAGTGACTGCGGGTCCCAGGCAGAAGTATCCCATCTTGATCGACACCTAAAGAGAAACTAAAGAGTTGTGTGCTGGGAGATGTAGTCTCATCAGCTACAAACAGGCGTAGTAGAGACATACATTACACACAGCTGTTTTATCCTAATTAAATGTGATGTTTGCATTTCTTGTAAATATTTATTACCATTGTCAGTACAACAGGCCAGGCAAAACTAGCAAACTAAACAAAAGTTACACTTTAAGAAAATATTGTGGTAATTTGACTCCATCCAATTTCCCAAGAAACACATATAAATAGAAAATGACAGCAGCAAACTCTCTGCTGTCATTACATTCCTGCAGATTAAAACTAGGGCATCACAAAAAAAGCTGGGCCATGTTTTCATTCACTTTTATTTAAAAAAAAGAACCACACAAAGACACAGCTGTAGGTAACAATCTAAATGAAATCCACAATCCCATCTAATTCAAAGTGTTAGGAGAGATTTATTAAAGTGGAAAAGGAGGGTGAAAAATTAAATTTATGTTTAAATGTAGAGGTTAAAGAAGCGTGGCACATGCCTGCAGGAACAATTCTGCATAACCTCTACCTACCTTGTCTGTACATTGTAGAAGTTGGGGGGGGGCGGGAGGGGAAGAAATGCAGTTTGTGAAATCTGAACTGCACCAAAATTGTAACCAATTGTCTTTGGATAGCAAGAGGAAATTCAAAATGGCATTAATGAAGATTATGGGAATTACTCCATGACCTTCCAAATTCTCCCTTTCGTTGTGGAATACGATGCATATATTCTGCTCCCTCGCAACAGCTTTTCAGACTATTTTGCGTTTAAATCTCCCTAAAGGTTTATTTCTAGTAACAAAGTTTGCTGCACTTAACTATAATTCCAAGGCCTGAAATAGTTAACACAACATTGAGCACTACAGAGTGGTGTTCAGCATCATGCTAACAAACACGATTAGGATGAATACAGTGAGATCGGGTCCAAACATACCATTCCGTCACAGTCAGCAATGGAAACTGGAGATTTTGTAATCGTGCTGAAACACAGTCAGTTTATCTATTACAGGAAAGCTCTCCAACGATGAGGTTTTGTTACATTTGTTACAGCTTTTTTAGCTATCTCTGGGCAGGGCTTTGCTGGTTTTGTAGGTCTTATCTGCGGAAGAGCCCTCAATTAACTGCCCTCAGTCGTTAGCACACTCGGGATGAAGCTGCATTGATCGTTATCTGCGATGACTAGGAGAACATAATCACCAATATTGAGGGCTTTCCAAACACTCAGTTTAGGGAAACCTTAACATATGGCTGTTTGCTCTGATTGCTGTTAAAGGTGGAAACTATCTAGACAACCTTCCCGATTCTTTAGCTAAGTGCCCACTTCACATTTCCCGAATCCTCTTCAGTATCTCTCCCTCTGTAGTCAATTCCTTTCTTACGGCTTTAGAACTACTATGCATTCCTAATCCTCCCCTTAAAAGCACTCCTTCTCGCATCCACTCCACCTCAAAAATCCCCAGCCCCGTGATTTAACCCTGGCTTGCTCGAATTTGCCGCACGGAGCGTTCCCTCCAGAGCCAGCCCTCTCCCAGCCAGGCCCCGCTCCCACC
>NW_009593593.1:15784-16020 GCF_000690535.1 Cariama cristata
GCCCCCGCCACATTCGCCTCCTCCTATTAGATAAAATAAAAGGTTTGTCTAATAGCTTGTCCTCTAAATTTGTTCCCTGCAGACTGGCGGTGGGAGTCATTCCCTGAACATGCTCCCGTCCCTTTTGTCAACAGGCCAGCCTTCATCAAAGGGTAGCTGAAAATCATGGGATTATTAAACCCATTATGCGTTCATGACCGGTAATCCGCTACTGATTCTGCCAAGAGTTGTGCTTT
>NW_009593594.1:0-264 GCF_000690535.1 Cariama cristata
CCTGCGCCCGGCCGCCTGCATGGCTGGGGACCAGCCGAGCCCGGCCACCTCCATCTCCCCACGGCCACCCTGGGAGCTGGCTGACAGGACGAGGAGTGGGGCAAGTGGTTTTTGAGGGGGGGGGTGTTGCCCATCTTCGACTTTCCACAGCAGTTTCTCACTTCCCCCTGCGAGGCAGGAGCTGTGCTTCCTCCCCAGCCCAGCGCCCGCCCCGCTGCCTCCACAACCACCTAGAAAGGCCGGCGAGGGCGGGCTTTGCCCTGC
>NW_009593594.1:375-621 GCF_000690535.1 Cariama cristata
TACCCATTTCAGCCCCCCTATGATGGACGTCACGGGGGTATTTGAGCTCCTGCAAGTCCCACCGGGTCAAGGATGGAAGCCTTGGTGTCCCGAGGGATGGAGAGGTGGTTTTCATCCCTGGCCCTAAAGGGAGGAGCCAGCCGGGCAACGGAGTGTGGTGGCACAGGGAGGGGAGGGACCACTGGTACCCTGGCTGAAGGTCTTCTTCTGCAGCCCCCGGTCATGTCTGCCAGACCCTCCTCAATC
>NW_009593594.1:813-1157 GCF_000690535.1 Cariama cristata
CGGGGGGTGCGGGACCTCAGCAGTAGGCAGGGTAAGGTGGGCACCGTTTTATCCGATGCACGAAGCAATGGCCAACGTCCAACATGGACTGCCCGTCTCTGGGTACAGCCCCCGATCCCCCCACTTGCTGCAGGAAGACCGGGGCTGCATGGCCACCCCATCACCCGCTTGTGGGGCACGGACCCCATCCCATCCCACAGGACCCTTCCCCACCACCTGCTTCCCAGCACCAGCCACTGCAGAAGGGGCACGTAGGACCCACTGCAAGCCCCGGGGGACACCCGTGGGAGGCCGTGGGTGATGATGGGAGACCGTGGGTGACGATGAGAGGGCCGCAAGCCCCG
>NW_009593594.1:1255-1634 GCF_000690535.1 Cariama cristata
GCGCCAGGCAGGCTGGTGGCCAGCCCTGTTTTGGCCAGACAGAAGGGTGACAGCTGGGCCTGACTCCGTCCAGCCACACAGCCCATCACCACGGCCTCTTGGCTGCCTGAAAGAAACGGCTGCTGGTGGGTCTGGCTGTGGGGCCCATCACCATGGCCTCTGAGCTGCCCGGGAGAACTGGTCATCGGTGGCTGGACAGGACACCTGTGGGCAGAGCTGGCACAGAGTGGTGGGACAACCAGAGGCACAGCGGGATGCAGTGAGCTGCTGCTCCTTCCCCCAGCAGCACCGAGCACAGCTCCCATCGCCCCACACCCCTGAGCAGCCCATCCCCAGTGGTGTCAGGCCTCCCCGGGGACTCCCCAGGACTCGGATCTGC
>NW_009593595.1:0-6095 GCF_000690535.1 Cariama cristata
TGGGACTTGGGGTCCTGCTACTGGCACTGGCCTGTAGTCAAAGCCACTGGATCTATCGCCACAGCCTCTACCCCATAGCTGAGGCCACCAGGCTCTGCCACTGCCCCATAACTGAATTTGATGCCCCTTGGTAAAACTGCAGCCCCATAGGTGAGATGAACGGGCCACGTCACTGCCCCATAGCTAAGGCTGATGTCCCTCACCCACACCTCATCACTGATCCTCAGGATGAAGCTACTGACCCACTGCCAACGCTGCTGACCCACAGCCCCATTAGCTCAGTCCACTGTCCCTGATCAGACCCTCCGTCCTACAGCAGAAGCCACCAAGCCCTTCCCCAACCACTGCCCCATAGTCAAAACTACTGGTGCCCCAACAGCGGCAAAGCTGCTGGCCCCCAGCACAGCTCCCTGGCAAAGCCACTTGTCCCACCCGTTTGGTGCATGGCAGCTTGTGCTGCGCGCTGCCTGTCGCGTGTTGCGCTGCCTATCGCATGTCGTGATGCATTGCACCGTGAGTTGCGTGTGACATTGCCCATCGTGCTCCCTCTCGCACCACTTGCTGTTGGGGTGTGCTGATCCTGACGTGGCATGCTGTGTCCGACTGCGGTGCGCTGCATGCTGTCACCCCCCCTGCCCCGTCATGAGCGGCACCTCACGCGTTGCTTGCTGTGTTTGCACGGTGTCGCGGGTCCTCGCTCAGGCCGTGCGCTTTGCAGCCCAGCGTGGTGCTTGCCGTATGCCACGTCCTGCATTGCCGCATGGCGTGCCGTGCGTGCGGCGTGCCACGCTGTGCCATACCATGCACTAGTCCCCCCTTACCGCCTGCCACCGCTCCGGGAAAGTTCCTGTGACCCCCCAGGAATGTGCCTGGGTAATTATAGCCCAGACAGGACACGTGGCTGTGGCCAGGAGCTAGGAGAGGCTCAGGCGGAGGGACGTCTGAGGGTGGGGTGGTGGGGACACCCAGGTTCCCTGAGGACAGGCAGCAGGGTGCATGGAAGCTGCCGTGAGTTTTTTCCCTTCCCAGGCAGCGGGAACGTGCAGGCAGGGCTGTAAACCCCAGATTACCCTGGGCAGGTCCTGTGGAGGGTCTTTGACCCATCAGACCCCCACCTAAACCTTGCTCACCTCCAGAGCCCAGAGTGAAGCAGGGTCCACCCCAGAAGTCCTTGGGTGGGAGAGGAACAACCCCCCTGCTCCCCCAGCCCTATGGGGGTGACACCTCCACCACCCCCCGTTGTGCTCCTGAACTGAAGCCCAGCCCCATTGACCCCCACACTGAAGAGCCAGGTGTCCCCCAGTCCTGGTGCCAGGGAGCACATGGGGACACCAGCTCCTTTGCCCAGCCCCAAGCACCCCTAGGACCCTCCTGCACCACACCACCCCCCCTCCCCCCAGAGAGCACATCCCAGGGAGCAGCACAGCCTACCATGGCTGTGACCATGTGTCCCAGTGTCACTCTGTCCCCTCCTCTGCTGCCCTTGGGTCCCCCAGTCTCCTTGCCTCCTGCTCTCCTATCTCCTGTCCCCTCCCCTCCCACTGTGTTCCCCTACCCCACATCCCTGCTTCCCCGAGTGCCCATATTCCCTGTCTCCACTCACATCCCTGTCTCCACATGTCCTGTCCCTGTACCCTTGTATTCCCACATCTCTGGTTGAATTCTGTGTGCCCAAAGATGATTTCACAGCCTTTCCAAGTCCATTTTTCAGCACTCATCTACCCCAACCGTGAGATTTTTCCATCTAGTTAGAATTTCCCTTTCTGCAACTTGTGCTTGTTATTTCTGATGCTTTACCTGAGCCTGCCTTTTCTGTAACCGTTCAGCTGTGAAAAAATGGTATTAGATCGGCCCTCGACCTTCTTTTCTCCAGGCTGAATGACTCAGATCTCCTCACCTCTCCTCGTGCACCCTGTGCCTCAACCCTCTACACCTTGGTGACTTTGCTGGACATGCCTCAGTTTGCACATAGAAAAATTCAACTGGATACAGCCCCGAGCAACCTGCTCAAACTTTGACCAGGAAGATCTCCAGAGGTCCCTTCCAACCTCAGCTATTCCCCAATACTAACCCTGATGTTGTGGCCTCTAGACTTCCTTAAATGCTTATCAGAGCAAGCCCCTGGGCTCCCAGAACACATTGTGGGCAATCAATACCTCCTTCCTCTACCCCACCTTTCTCATCCTCAACCAAGAGCCAAGCGCCCCTTCAGAAGTTTTGACCGCAAACCCTTACAGATGATCTCAGTGCAGTGCAATCCCAATCCTTGCCAAAAAATCCTGCAGTACCCACTCGAAACTACAAAAACAACTCCTAAAAGACCAGACTGAAAATGGTAATTGTACCCCTCAAGCTTGTGTGCGCAATACAGAGACATGGAGATAAAGTGTCTTTTGCACAGAAACCCAAGCAGGAGCTGCAGATGAAGCTTCCTCTCCAACAGCTCCACCTTTTTTTGCAGTCCCAACACTGTAAACAGCCAGACACCACCAAAATTTTGTAACGATTGTTGATTTGACAGTATCTTTATTACACAACAGCTTATTACATACAGCATTCAAAAGATAGCTCGCAGGGAAGAAAGGCCACATTTACAGCTTGGGAGGTCCCGTCAGCCTCCAGCCCTCCTTTTTACCGATCTTCACGAGAGCAGCAGTAATTCCAAACCCCAAACATGCAGTGGTCCCAGTCATGTAACTGTGAGCTGAAAAAACACATCAAACCATAAAAAAACATATTAGGGCACAAGTACTATACAGTAGATCTCGACAGACTCCAGCAGTCGATCTCGACAGACTTGACAGCAATTTTTCCAAGAGTTACTCACAGTCTCTTGACCATCAGTAACGTTGTTTGCCAAGAGAAATCAGAAAAGTGACTTCTTTTTTAATTTTCTCATGCTATTAGCTTGCAATTTGAAATATCAATTTCTATAATCCACTACCCCATCTCCTTACATAGGCAATCTCAAATTGCTTATTTCAGTGACAAAAATAACAATCACTGCTTCGAACTCTGATCAGCTCAGCAACTAGGAAAAGTAAAGATAAATTCTATTTCACCACAACTATAACTTAAATATACCCCTCTCATCTTTAATACTGAGTCTGAATGCTTACAAAAACCAGACTGTATAAATCTCTGTAGGTGCTAATCTAGCCTGACAAGACGCCATGGGAGCAAAAGCAGTAAGATACCGCTTGTCCCTCAGACTGCATGAAGGCGGCAGATGTTAGATAATACATTCTGTGTAAAATAAATCCCATTTGTTGCCAAGAAAACATGGATTTCCACAATTACAGTTTTGATACCCTGCAATTTCAAGTTATAACTGGTAGTTATAATTGGCAGTACTGGGTCAGCTCTGTTTTCATTCTGTAAATCAGCTTGATGTTATCTCTGGCGTTCTCCTGTAGCAGTATTTCTTTTAGCAGACCTCTACAATGGAGCGTCAACAAAACTGGCATGAAATTGAGTTCAGATCCTGAGATGAATCTTTACCAAATAAGTCTGACATCAAGATTATTTTTACACTTTTCCCTAACAGAAAGGTTTCTAAAAACAGAGAGGGCTCATTTTATTACAGGCATTATCCACATTTACCTCTTGCACCTAAGACAGCTCCCGTTGCACAGCCTCCTATGAAATAGTTCAAGGGATCATCTGGTTCCTCTCGGACTTGGGCACTGAGACAGGTAGTTAAGCCAAACACAGCCCCTAGCGTAGCTGTAAACAAGAGGTAAAAACCAAACAAACAAACCAACCAAAACCCCTTAAGGAACTGAGAGTTACATACGAAGCACGTTTCTGAGACGCACGGTGCTGTACAACGGTTCTTCTGGGAGAAAAGAGGAAAATGAAGCAAGATCTACTTTCGATTACCCGGGGGCATCATATCCTGGCCACTGTGGTAAGACTCAGCATTATACAAATCCCAGCCGGTTCCTTCCGGTACCTCCTCCGATCCAGCCCCCTCTGTGCCATGCAGGTCCAGCTCGAGCAGGTCCAGCTCAGCCATTAGCTGGATCCCCAGGAACTCTGCCATGTGCCAGCACACAAGGCAGATGCGTTCGGATGGCTACAAACACCACCACATCCAGCTCAGTTATTAGCTCAGAGTTAATAAGAGCCCTCTCAGATGAGGCAATGGGGCAGCCCCCAAATAGCCAGGGGGTAAGAGAAGAGAGAAGCATGTTTCTCTGTAGCATGTTCCCCCAGGGTGTAGGAGAGAGCAGAGCTCTGTTTGGGCTCTGTGCTGAAACTCAGCTCACAAGTCCCTGTGAATCCTCACAGGGAATCAGGTAAAGAAACCCAGATGGCTCTGATCTCCTTAAGGTCCTGGCACTTTGCTCTTCTGCCTGCCTGGGGCTTGCAATGATTTCTGGATAGTAGAAAAATAGATTGAGTTTGTAATTATTTTTGTAAACCAATTTTGAAATTGAATGAAGAATTTTTAGTTGAACTAAGAAACTGCAAAGTAGCATTGTCTTGTCCACTGAATTACATATCTCATCCCATCAGACCCTGCATCTATGTAACTGCAAACTTTGACAAATAGCTGTGTCAAGCAAACACACAAAAAAGGGTTTTTTCTTTGTAATACAGGTTCTTGATCATTAAATGTGAAACTGGTTACCGGGCATCACCTACGACGGATTTCAATTCATCTTTCTTGGGAACAACAAAAATGTCCAGGATAAAAATTTTCAATCTCTATGGCAAATTAGTAAACCACTAGCTCATGTTACAAATCTCTGCGATTTTTCAGCAGAAAACGTAATAATGCTGATCCTAAAATCAAATGAAAAGGGCACTGAAGAAACAAAACCCACAGATCATGGACTGTATTTCAGCTTCCCTGCTTTCTGTGTTTCGGACCAAGGAGTCTGTATGCAAAATACATGGCTTCAGACCACGAGGTCTGAGCCCTTAACAGTGGACAGTATAAGCCCTTCCTCAGGTGAGAGAACTGGCAAGAGGGTTCAATACGCTGGTTTAGGATTACGGGATTTACTGAAATCATAATTGGTTACATTATCCAGTCCATTATAGTGACCCTTTTATGGTTCAACTCATTACAGGAGATTCCAGGTCCTGGTTTAGAGTTGGCCAACTAAAAAATGCAGATCTGGACTGCTTGTGAACCACCTTCCAGTTCAAAGCACTGGCGCACAGGGAGAGACAAAAGTGGCCCAAGCCATTAAATTAGGCTGAAAACCAAGATGAGTTTGGTGAGAAGAAAACTCTGCATTTGCCAAGGGGCTGTGGGAGCTTCAGCCTAGCGGATCTGCACCTGCATCTGGAACAGCCCTCTCAGTTCCCTGCTTACCTCTTCAGAGTCCACTTTCTCTTGCAAAACAAAGACAATTCAAGAAAACTATGTGGTTTCTTCTTGACTATACAGCACTATGGGAAAAAACCCACATTTATTTTTCTTTTGCCATCAAAAACACTGCGTTTGCTCTTCAGCAAGTGTGATTTATTAAGCGCAATGCCCAAATATATGAAGTACAAAAATAATCTTGCTTCCACTATACTTTTGTCCATAAACTAGCCATTTTGTAACAAGTGAAAATATGGATCTTTGACTCTAGATTGCGTTACCTAAGCTTCAAAAAAAGAACATGTTTTTCCATAAAGAACACAGGACGCAGAGACACTGCCTCAGATGCATCTTCAGCCTGAGCTGACAGGGCTCTTCTTCTGCCCCAAGCATTAATCCGGGGGTTTCTTTTGCCATTGCCCATATGACTACTGGTATTACATTATCCAGCAGAAAATATTATCCATGTGTGAATAAGTTCTATTCTATTCTCTTACGATTTGACATATAAATAAGTAGTGTGTTAGAGGAAATACCAACTGTAAAGCTCTGCATTTCTTTCAAGTCGTTTTAGCATTTTGGCACTTGGCTTCCATCCTTAAAATAACCACCTGCCTTTGAGGCAGGCGGAGGAAAACCGGCCAACGCCGAGCACGAAGCCGAAGGTAAAGGCGGCGGCTGAAGCAGGAGGCCTCACCAGAGGCTGCCCGTGCCGTGGCAGAGAGGGGGGCCCGGCAGACCGACAGAGCGGGACGCGCCCGCCCGCGGGGCA
>NW_009593596.1:0-1557 GCF_000690535.1 Cariama cristata
TCTGTCCCTACTTGTGAAAGGACATCCTGGACCACTGGGATACAGTGCTGAGAAAAAAAGGAGCTGATAGCTTTTCCTATAAGGCAACAAGGTATTTGTCATCATTTTACATCACTGGCCAGTGTGAAGGAGATGGCAGGTTTTTTTGGATCAGCAGTCTAATTATGTTTATAACTTAGAACACGTAATTACACTGTTATCTTCCATGTTTAAAACTCAGACTTGACCCACCGCAGAATGAGACCTTTAACACTTAATGAAAGGATGTGAAAGAACATTCTTTTGTATAACAGAAGACCATACTTTTAGACAGTCACTGCCTTTCCAAGTCTATAAAACCTGTAACTAATGTGCTAAAAATAGCTCTGTTGTGCAATATTATGCATGTAGCAATTATCATGAAGGAATTTGATTATATTCATTCATATTAATGGAGCCGTTTTCATTTATAGGTTTGTAAACATTTCAAACTCTATTACCTAGCAGCATTATTTCATCTGTTGACAGAATATATTATCTTCTGTTTTATAGCCACAATGGAGTGCAGAAAGCTTAGAAGCCTATAGCAGGCAAAAATTCGGTCTTGATTATAAAACCGAACTTGAATACTAGCAGTATAGAAGCAGATTCTCCTCAGAGGTCACTGCAATGGATCCAAAATCTACTTGTCATCCTCAACCATCAGCTGAATCCACTTATCAAATCAGAAAAGTTAAGAATTTAAATTTTCTATTTGGAGAATTTATTTAATTGCAAATGGTGACCTTTAAAAACCTAACTCACTACTGAAGGTACAGAAAGTTTCCTGTGGATACTCAAAAATGTGGAATTATTGTGTAGGAAAAGTGTAACTGAGAAGGATGAAGAGGGGAGAGGGAGGTCATTTTTCATGATGGGTCAAAAATGAAGCTTATTTACGTTCTGCAGTGGATTGGATTCCAGGACATCAGCAAAAAGTGCAAAAGTGAGTCAGAATTGCTCAGGTCTGAGTCTAAAATTTTAGATCCTTGCTATGGAAGCACAGCTGCAACAAAATTAATCTTGTTACAGTGTTTCCTGATTTGCAGTAAGTTTAGGATTGTGTTTATGAACACTTTTTAGTTGCTTGTGCTTGATTCTTTACTGATACCTGGAATTCAGGGAAAAAAAAATAAAAATCTACTGAACAAAGTACAATGATGTGGTGTCAGACTCCATTGCTTTCATGGCACAGAAAATGTCTGGTGGCTTCGATAATAGCTAAGTGAAAGTTTACACATTTACATAACTTGAGTGCAAATCTATAGAGAGAAGTATTTCTGAATGAAGTGTTCTTACCCTATTTTAGGGTGGCATAAACTGCCCAATGTTTCATCCATGTCCCATTCATTTCAGTGGGAGTTCTGCCTGTTAGGTACACTTCCAAAATGACTAGCATGTAAGTACTTTCACAGTTCAGATTTTCCAGCATTCAGCACCATCAAACAAAAGAAGGAACTGGTTTGCAGAAGTACAAAACTTTCATTTTATAGCTTCAGTAAGATCTAGATTTTCAAAACTCTGTGAACACAACATAAC
>NW_009593597.1:0-9513 GCF_000690535.1 Cariama cristata
TCTGTCACCTGTGCATGCTCCCCAAGCCGGGTTTTCCCTCTTTAGGGGAGGCCATTTGAGTTGGAGGTCGCGATCTCCCAGTACCACAATTACCTCTGTCCTGCTCTCCGCCAATTTATTGTCGATGTCTGCGGGTTGTAACGTTTTATCAGCTTGGCTCCTTTTATGTCTAGAACTCCCTCTCCTGAAGGTCTGTTTTTGCATTCTTACCTACTAACTTAGATAACAGTGTCCATTTTTATCATGTGTTCTTTGTTTTCTTAATGCTTCCCAACCTTGGGATGCCAGGCTAAAGAATGTGCTTTTCTGTTAATTTAACTAAACTGTTTAACCCTTTGGTATCAGACCCAGCTGAAGCCTAGTACCGAATACTGGCAGGAAGACAGGCCACAACTCCTGAGTGATGTTAGTACCTCTGCACTTACCCGTGGTTCAGTGCTTTTCACCTATGTAGAGAAAGAAAAAACTTGGTTGGGTTGATTATGACACTGTATGGAAGTTACCATATAAAGATCTTTGGACAAACATTTCTGTTCCTTGGTGTTGATGATACCCTTTTGCCCATCACATATTGTTTACGTTATGCCTCATACATACTGATACGCAGCCTCGTCAGAATAAAGTAGATTTTGCTTCCAGTTGGTCAGGCAGGCAGCAGAGCATAAAACTCTGTAGTGACCTCTCCATCAGGGAAAAAGAGAATTGAAACACAAGAAAATTATTCCTGAAGTACGGTCATTGGAAACTGGCATAATCTTTGAAGGGCAGAAAATATGTAAGTAACTTAAAACAGTCAGCTTAATTGTCTGGACTTTCCTCAAGGAACATTTTATTACCCTCAAATTCTTGTCATAGGAAAAAAAAAGGAAGCAAACATGATTTGCAAAGACATGAGTCTGTTGTCAGTGTAGGTAAAATCTTGACAGGCTAATGAAAGAATTATCAGCCCAGGTTTAATAATTACAGAAAAATAAAACAGTACTATTACAGGAAAAAAAAATAATAATACAGTTAAAATTCTTAAAAAAACTTCCTAACATCCACCTCTCTGTCTCTGCTGTTACGCTGACCCTTCTGTTGCCTCCACAGGTGGTGAGGTGGTTTGGTTCGGTGTGGTGGGAGTTATTTGTTCTCTTTGTTACCCCTAGAACTGGCTTTCCCCAACTCCCAGATCCGTGAATTTTTACTGACCGCCTGTGACTAGTTACAGCCCCGAAGTTTCCCGTGTCATCTTGCGGCTCCCCCCACCCCTGTGATTCCACGACTGTAATCCCCCTGCATTGCATTGTTATGATAAGGGCATAAACATTTCATTCTAACAAGTAACTGCTTCTGACCACATATTATGTTGTATCACACAATTATATAAAATTACACAAAAGTAAGATATAGAATCGTAGAATCATAGAATATCTCGAGTTGAAATGGAGCCATAAGGATCATCAAATCCAACTCCCTGCTCCTCGCAGGACTACCTAAAACTAAACCATATGACTAAGAGCGTTGTCCAGACGCTCCTTGAACTCTGACAGACTTGGTGCCGTGACCGCTTCCCTGGGGAGTCTGATCCAGTGACCAACCACCCTCCTAGTGAAGAACCTCTTCCTAATGCCCAGGCTGAACTTCCCCTGACGCAGCTTCGTTCCACTTCCTTGTGTCCTGTCGCTGGTCACCAGAGTGAGAAGATCAGCATATTAGACAATTACCACCTGCTCATTAGAAAATTGTTGTTACAGGTAAACAAGGTAAAACAGAGTTGCAGACATGCTAAAGCAAGCTAAGCAAAACCTGACGAGTCCTGAGGATTTGAAAATTCAGTATAGAGCTCATGTTCTGCTGCTAGCCACAGCAATACTGTATTTACTGAGCTACGGGGCTACATGGGTCCTAAATATTCAGAAATGTGAAAGTAACTCAGCCTAATATTAGTTATCGCTTGATAGTCTTCAATATGTTTAATCAACAGTAACTGACTTAGCATTCAGTTCTTATGTGTAATGTGTAAATCTTTATCTTACTTTTAAGTGAGGAGTAAAGGTTACAAAGGTTAGTAGTAATAAACAAATGTAGAGCGATCATTGTAGATGAGTGGTTATTAAATGCTTAGTGTAAAGCAGCCAACAGTTACTTTGCTGTTCCATACAGTACATTCTTTCAGCACTGTCAAATTTAAAGGGTTAAATTTACCTGAGTGCAATCAGTATTTCTGTGCTGTCCTTTCTCATTATAGAAGCTTGTTTCTGAATCATTTGTCCTGTACATGCATTTTAAAGGTGTGTAATTAACTGGTTGCAAGTTGTTAGGCAGTTGATGAAGTGTGAACAGGGAACTGATTTGTTTTCTTTATTTACATGTTTGCAGTGAAGAGAGAGGGATGTTGAGGCTTTTTTACCCTTTGTATTATTCCTTGCTTGTTTCATCAGATTAAGAAGTGATTTGTGAAACCATTTGCAATTCCTCAAATTCCATTAAAAATCGGTGGCCAGGGAAGCCTTAGTCAAAACCACAATACGTGCTAAGATACGAACACAAAGTTGTTCATGAAATGAACACAAAATGAAAACACGTCACTAACTCAAAGAACCAGGTCAAGGACGTGTCTGCTTTTATCCGCAGCGTAGCAGTACATCTGACCACCCTCAGCTTGTTGTTTAACAATATGCTGGGTTTGAAGACCAAGACGCTTTAGGAACTTTCTGTTGTTCATTACTCAGCCCTCTCTTTTTGAAACAGAAAGAATAAGAATTGTGTGGGGCAACCCCTGCTTCAACCAAGCAATAGCTGACCACCCAACACAGAGTTGGAAACATGGAGTATGCTTGATTTCCATTATGGAGTAAGTGCATCAGAGCCACCTATGTTACGCCAGCTGGAAATACATTGGAAATACACCTTCCCAGCCACCACTCAAACTGAGAAGACCCAAAAATGGATGTACCAGCTCTCTGCACCTGCTGTCTCTGATAGTTCCAGTATCAATACCTGGAGCAGATGATCTGGGAAGTGCAGATCCCCCTCCTCCATCAGCCAGGGAATTTGAGGATGCAGCCGAGGGTTTCCTGGAGAGCCTGGCCAGTGGTAGGGATAGGCTTGGACTAAGAGGCAGTCCACAAACATGCAGCCGTGCCAGAAGTTTCAGAGCCAAATTCACTGATGGTGTCCTCAAGGCCCAAAGCCTGAATGTCCTCCTTTTCCTCTCTGTTTTCTTCTGGAAAACAAGGGAGTTTTTATCACACTCCAGCACCACTGGCAAACAGTAACATGACAAATTCATATAAGGTTGCTTCCTATCAAAATCTTCTTGGAAAACCTCATCTGCAAAGCAGGAGTGCCTCTGCCATCGTCACAAATGGATGGCACAAGCATCCTTAATTTCATTTGTTTTAATGCAGAACAAGTTGCCAGTTTATCTGTGAACATCCTGGGCCCTCCAAGCAGTGATTTCCTCATAAAGATGCCGGATCCAGAAGACCTCAGTGAGGTTGGATGCTTCATATATGACAACTGTACAGGGAGGAAGGAGTAAGCTTCCTGACAGGATCAGGCAGAGCCCAAGGTTGCCCCCATTATAGCTTAGCTGTTACAGTGGAGTGGGCATAGGACCACCGTGTAGTTAAACATGAGGCACCGTGCACGTTGCTTGTGCCACGGTTAATGAAGATTGATACCATGTGTGATAACCCATGTATGGTAATCTCCTGTGAGGACAGGCTGAGAGAGTTGGGGTTGTTCAGCCTGGAGGAGAGAAGGCTCCAGGGACACCTCAGAGCAGCCTTCCAGTACCTAAAGGGGCCGACAAGAAAGACAGAGATAAACTTTTTAGCAGGGCCTGTAGTGATAGGACAAGGGGCAATGGCTTTAAACTGGAATAGAGAAGATTTAAATGAGATATGAGGAAGAAATTCTTCCTGGTGAGGGTGGTGAGACACTGGCACAGGTTGCCTAGAGAAGTTGTGAATGTTCCATCCCTGGAAGTGTTCAAGGCCAGGTTGGATGGGGCTGTGAGCAACCTGGTCTGGTGGAAGCTGTCCCTGCCCATGGCAGGGAGGTTGGACCTAGATGATCTTTAAGGGCCCTTCCAACCAAACCATTCTGTGATTCTATGATAACAGAAGATGGCAGCCCAAGTCAAGTTGCACAGACATGCGGGAGCTGTTTTAGCAGATTCAGACAGAGCCAGGAGATCTGCAGGTTGATCCAGCCAACTGCATAGTAAGGAGGTGCCCTCCAAAGCTGTGTACTTTCAGGTTTCCCTCCTTTCCCTTGCAGCCGCCAGTCAGGATGCCACAGGAGATGCTGCAAGAGCTAATCAGTGTCAGGAGGACAAGAAATTGGCCTCAAGGATGCCCTAGAAGTGGTGGAGGGGGAGCCACTCTCAAAAAAAGGTAACAGTTTTATTATTTACATTGTTTGTATACAAATAGTTACAAAATCCAGGGGTTTTTTAAGTAATCACACTGAGCAAGCCAAAGGCAAATCTTTCCCTCAGTGCTAGTTTTCTGTCTCTGGAGTTTTTTTTTCTTGAAGACAAATTTGGAGGTGGTACTGGCCTTCAGGATGGTCCTCAAGCAAATACAAAACTGGTCCATACCAATAAAAAAAACCCAACGCCAAAACCCCACAAAAACCCCAAGTGAATGGACGTTGTATGACTCCTCATCAGGATCTTCAAGTCTGTTGGCAAGATTTGATACCATCGTGTCAAATTTTCCATTCTGGTCTATGAAAAGTGATATTTTTCCCCCTGAAAAACCCTACCCTTAATTATACTGCATTAAGTGAAATCAGCATGAGCAGTTTTCAACGAGAGAGTGGGAGCTGAAATGGGAGCAGGGGAGCAGGCTGAGAGCTACTGAGACAGAAACACTGAACAGCAGAGGCATGAGGAAATTTAAACTGAGGCATGCATGGCGAAGTGTATTGAAATGGCAAATAGGAATCTGGAGGAATTGGTAGGGGACAAGCGGGGGACAAGCAAACAGAAATATAATAGAGAGTGTGGGTGAATATGAGAGACAAATGGCAAAAACAAAGAGCCATTTATAATAGGCAGGAACAATTAAGCTGTGTAATTACAAAATCCTACTGCGACTGAACTCCTCTGCAATCACTGAATGGACCCGTACCCCGAGTGCAGCACTTTCAGAAGAGGATGGTAACAGTTTCTCTCTTGTTTCTGATTCACCCCCCTACACACTCAGTCAGCAGCGGCATATGTGATATCATTGTTTTCTGCGTGAGCGGTGGCATTGCCGGCCACGGACAGACACAACAGCACAATGCCGGTTAATCAAAACCTTCCTGCGAGCAAACACAAGGCTGGAGGGACAGCTATAATTAGCTCCTAGTCAGCAGCATGGCAGCATCAAACTAGTCCTAAAAGGTTTTCTTTAGTAATGCTATGCGGAACTTCATTTATTTTTCCATCTATTGTCAATTTAGAAAACATAATACATTCTTTAGTAATATATTTAAAACAAGTCCGTGACGCAGTGTTACAGGAGAACAGTGGGTGTCACTGCTAAGAGCAATTGGCATCTCCGTTTGCCTCTATTTAGTATGTATTTGGGGGCCTTATTACAGGTTGTCAGGTCACCATGTTCTGAGCACATTTTGTTCACTGAATCAATTTTTACTGCTATTTGTATAGCCTGGGCTGAGTTAAAATGCTTTTTAAATTACATCAGCACCTTCTGAATCCAAAATCTTCAAAGAACAGCTAGCTGCACTCTTTTAGAGCTGCATTTCTAAACCTCCCATGGGAAAAATCCCTTCCAAACACATGAAATTAGAGCCAGTAAAGGACTAAGGCATCAGATGCGGAATTGAGACACTTAAATCCAGAGTTATGGTCCCAACCTTATTGCTCAGCTGTTGTATAACCTTGTGGCTAATTCCTCATTTGACCTGCAAGTTCATTGTGAAATCCTGCTTTCCTGCAGGCGTACAGCTACAGTTGCACATAGCCTAAATCAAGGCACTGAACAGAGTAGGCTTTTAAATCTGATATGAATTTTCAGAGCATGACTTGCACATATCCCAAAGGATCAGGATTCTCAAAAAATCTAAATATGGCTAGTTGTTTTAAAATAGCAGCGTTTAGCATACAAGCACTATGTAGGTAGCGATCTCTGTTGGGAAGCAGAAGAGCTTGATCCGTTTCCTGCTCGCCTTTTGGTTTCAGTTTCTGGAGCTCAGGAGTTCCTAGGGCTGATCCATACGTCCCAGATTAAATGTGCTGTCTGGCTCCATGTACAAGAGAGACACTGACTGCTGTTGCTGAGATGTGAAAGAAAGTGTTGACTTACTCCTGCAATTTCTACAGGTCCTACTTCATTCAGAGTGCGCAGTGCGTATTCTGAAATTCCCTGCTAGACCTCAAGGGCTGCAGACAAAATGAGTTGTTTCCAAAACCTGATCGGCTTGGCATACAACCTGTTCCTGTAAAATTCATGCTGTGATACTTTGTAGGAGGCAATTCTCAACTTTATAGCCTAAACTCGTACCTCTAAGGCACATCGTATGTTCTTTGGAAAGAAATGTTGAGCCCTTAGGGATCATTTTTGTAAAACACTCAATCTGAAGGCTTGTGAGTTCAGATGGGGATACCTGAGATAAAAGCGGTTTTATGGCTGAGTGGCTTATTCATCTGTCTGACCACTTTTGTCCACCCAACACACCCTGGTCCATCCATTCTGAACGGGTTGTGTACTCTGGATGGGCAAACTCCTTTGTGCCAACCCTACCCGTGCTAGCGGGCAGTAAGGGGGCAAAGGAGACACGATGGAGTTAAGACTTTGGCTCATTTTTCACTCTTTGGCCGCTGGTCCCACCTGCATACTGAACTGCATTCTTTCATTAATTCACCAGAAACACACACTGTAGTTTCCAAGGGCACATAAAATAGTCAAATCTAATGCAGCCATCAATTACTACACTGCATTTCAGTTCCCATCACTCGGCCTTGAAGCCACTTACTTCAGATATGATGCAAGATTTTTCTTTCAATACTGAGAAAGGGTCTTTTTTTCATTGCATACTTGATCGTTTCTAAACTCATTTTTTCAGGCTGTAATCCTCACATTCCTGCATGAGCCACTGAAGTTGAATCTCACAACAAAACCAGCCTTGTCAGGAGCTAAAAATATGAAATTTAATGGTAGAAATTAGGGAAATCAATGGAAATGATTCTAAAGCTTTTTCCAGACTTCAGTTACATATATACATATATTGTCTTGCCTGGACAAATGAAGTCACTACACTGCAGGCTTTTGGGTCTGTCATTAAAATGAACTTCAGTGATAGCATTCACTTAAAAACTGTGATGTTTTTAATTTGATTATATTTATATGTTCACAGGTAACCTTACAGGGCTTATTTTCTCCCTCAAAGCTCTTCTCAGTCCTCCAGGAAAGTTGGTACACAGTGAAACTTTTAAGGCTTAGCAAAAATAATTTGGAACTTCAAAATATTAGCATCTGAAGATAATATCTGCTGCTAAGTGTCTTTTAGATAACTGTGTGAAAATGTGTTCAGTTATGGCCAGGTGAATTCTTCAGCAAAATGGTCAATAAAAGAATATCTGTATCATAGAATCACAGAACGGTTTGGTTGGAAGGGACCTTAAAGCCCACCCAGTTCCAACCCCCTGCCATGGGCAGGGACACCTCCCACCAGACCAGGTTGCTCACAGCCCCCTCACAGCCCCATCCAACCTGGCCCTGGACACTCCCAGGGATGGGCCAGCCACAGCTTCTCTGGGCAACCTCTGCCACTGCCTCACCACCCTCACTGGGAAAAATTTCTCCCTCATATCTGATCTAAATCTTCCCTCTTCCAGTTTAAAGCCATCGCCCCTGGTCCTACTGCAACAGGCCCTTGTTAAAAGTCCCTCCCCAGCTTTCTTGTCGGCCCCTTTAGGTACTGGAAGGCTGCTCTAAGGTCTGCCCAGAGCCTTCTCTTCTCCATGCTGAACAACCCCAACTCTCTCAGCCTGTCCTCACAGGAGAGGTGCTCCAGCCCTCGGATCATCTCCGTGGCCTCCTCTGGACTCGCTCCAACAGGTCCATGTCCTTCTTGTGCTGAGGACCCCAGAGCTGAAGGCAGTACTGCCGGGGGTGTCTCACCAGAGCGGAGCAGAGAGGCAGAATCCCCTCCCTTGACCTGCTGGTCACGCTGCTTTGGATGCAGCCCAGGACACGGTTGGCTTTCTGGGCTGCAAGCGCACATGGCCAGGTCATGGTGAGCTTCTCATCAACCAACATCCCCAAGTCCTTCTCCTCAGAGCTGCTCTCAATCCATTCTCTGCCCAGCCTGTATTTGTGCTTGGGATTGCCCCAACCCAGGTGCAAGACCTTGCACTTGGCCTTGTTGAACTTCATGTCCCTTGCAAGGAAACAAATGTTGTAATGTAGTCTGGGTTTACGTACTTCGGGCTAGCTCTAGTGCCAACTACAAGTACCTAGCCTTTATGTTTCTTCCTTTTCCTGTCTCCTTCCTACCCCTGGGAATGCATTGCCCTGAGGGAAGCACCCAGGGGCTGCTGGTCCTCAGGGTGGCTATCCGAACCTACTCGATTTCCTTACTCCATAACAAAACTGCAGGGACAGCTATGGTTGGAGCTCCACCATTGTTAAGGCTCCCGTTCCTCAGCGTACTCAGGTGAGAGAGTCCCAAGTGCTGTCCCAAATCCTGCACTGAGGACAGGTATCTGCGTTAGTTCTTTTAAAGAGCTATGTGCTGAGGTGCTTTTTGCTGCTGCTGGTGATATATGCAATGTCTTATTCGCTGAAATGTTTACCCAGGGAGCTAAACAAGTTGTGAGAGCTGGTCTCTGACTCCGCTTCAGCAGGTGACTATGAAATGAAAACTGAAATTAGGTAGGCAGACTGGAGGCAGGTAAGTAATCGTGGTTTCCTGCTCCCCCCAGAAATCCATGAACAGGGTCACGCTGTGTTGGACAATACAGCAAATTGCTGATTCTGTCACCCAAACTGAGAGAGCTTTACCAGGAGAGCTTTACCTTGTAGGCTGGTAGCCTAGTAAGGAGAGCATTTTCGTGTGCTGGGGACGCTGTAGATGACAGAGCACTGCAGAGTATTTTCCAGTGGAGACCAACTAACACACCACATGTACAACAACTAACTATTGAGACAGAACAAGGCATGTGACAAGAAAGAACAAATGCACTTCTTCATTCTGGTGGGTTTGACATTAATCTGGGTTTATTTTGGAAGCTGGGTCCCAGGCTTACCAACTAATATTTACTGTAATTAAAGTATATTATATATAACACTAATACATGCATACTAACGTTAACATAATTAGTTTTAGATAACATTTAACATAAAGTTTAGGAAGGGACAACCAGTATACTGCGTGTTTGCTCCAAGTTGTGGTGTGGTCTCCACAACTACAACCACATTGTGGTAGTCTTCACAATGGTCAAAAGATTTACCTGGAAACTCCGTATGGATCAGTCACATCCGGGTAAGAGACGTCACCAGGAAACTC
>NW_009593598.1:0-22968 GCF_000690535.1 Cariama cristata
TTGCGGGCCTGGCTGGTCTCCCGGGCCTTCCCCTGGGCTCCCCGGGCCAGGGAGACATCCCTGGGTCTGCTCGCAGTTAGGCTAGCCTAAAAGTATAGTTAGTATTTATTATTCAGGGAATTGGTATAAGTGACACCACCAAAATACTGTTCTGCTGTATAATGCAGGGGGGGAAGCAGGTGAGGTGTGACCAGGGTGGGTGGCAGAAAGAGCCCGTCCAGCCACGGGGTCTCTTCCCCACTCGCGGGGTGCGTTGGTCTGTATTGATGGAGCAGGGTAGTAATCCTTCCACCTAACTGGGAGATTGTGTCTAACCTCCAGATTTTTGCCAATAAAAAAGTAGATTTACATTCTTTGAGTGCATGTAAGATCACAGGAAGCAGAGTAAGATACCGAGTCCTGTCGAGGGCAGGATCTGTTATGGCTAACCTTTCTTATGGCTTGCATACCCTAAAAATCAATCATTTTAAAACTGATTCTCACTTGTTGCCACAGTTTTTCAGGCCTTGCTGTCAAAATACGTGGTAGGGCAAGGCATGGAATTCTGCATTTCAGTTAAATTTTTGCTCAGTTAAACCAAATACAACTTGAACTAGGGAGTATGAAAATTATTCCTTTACATTTTACCCACTGTGATCAGTCGAGGTAAATCTTCTCAGTCTTCCTGTTGTAAAAAGCAGGCTTGAACTAAAGACTTAACTTCTCAGTGTTCCCAACTTGAGACATGTAGGGCTTTCTTTTCATGGAGATTTGGAGAACCCAGAACTGCTGATTGCTCACAGAATTGCGGGCTTAGTGACAGAATGATCAAAGGACTAAGTATCTATCACTTGCAGTACATTTACAAATTTCTTAGCTCCTGTTTAGGCTCTTTTAGAAGTAGCTGGATATTACAAGCATTCAACACATAAATCCTTTTGAAAATCTAGTCCTAACTGTGGGAACTGAGCTCTTGAAACTCTGTCCTTGTGTGTGTTCATATGGGTACTTCAGACCACCCATATGAGCAGCTACTTTCATTTTGTGCATGTCAAGGCAAAATGCCCACACATTTTGATCGGTCTGGAATCAAACTCTTATGCATCACTCCTGCTGCAAACAGAAAGTAAGATAATATGAAGCTTGACATCTGTCGTACCTACAAGTGCTTATTAAGGGATGAATATCATATCCCTTCTATCGCTTCCATAGACAAAATATTGATTATTGGAATTGCAACATTTCAAAATCTTTATCAGAACTCGTGAGCTTACATATTAAATGGTTTTTACACAGTAGTTTGAAGAATGGAAAAACTTTCAAGAGGCTCATAGTTGGTTTTTTTCCTTCTTGTTCTCCAATCTAAAGCTGTACTAGCTTTATAGGTATGGTTCTTACTTATCTTCCCTTCTTTTTCTGGGCAGTAATTGGACTTGACAGAGGCAAAGGTTTAGGTACTATCTAGTCACAATGTCTTATAACCTGGAACAACTGGGTAACTTCCTCTGTGCCTCCCAAAATGTCCCATTTAATTCTAGTCACTTGTAACTCTTACAGCCTTGATCTCAAAGGATTTTCCGACATGACTCAGCTAAACCTTAAAAGAGGTAAGCAAGGTTTTAGCAGCGGTTTGCAGTCATAAAAACAGGTCTATTGCAGTGGCAGAACCAGCAGAGACCAAAAGTCCTGAATTCCAGTCCCCATGCTGTAAACGTCAGATAAGTGCAGTATTAATGAATGAGTGAGGCATGGGTCAGATCTAGAGAGCTGCAGGTGGCCAGAGACTATTTCTGGGATAAGCTTCTCCAGAAATAATAATGCTCCTAAATCCCGTGCATTTTTATCAAATATGTTTGGCCTAAAAGTCTAACATGGGCATTTTCAGCATCAGTGCCGCAAGCAGCAGACACAAGTTAATGGAAGATGCATCTTCCTGGAGAGTGTGTGCTATGTTAGTACAAGCTGGAGCAGTAGCTGTCACCTTGCACTCTGCCTGAAATTTAATCTTGCAGGCTTACTGCAAAAGATAAGTTTGCAGCTTTTGTTTAAACAGTAACATCCAGTGTCAAGCAGTGTGTACACTCACTGGCTGGCTGGAGACCAGGAGTAAAATGAGGGGGACTGTGGTTGATTGCAAAGAGCATGGTGAAGTAATTTACATAACACATCTAGGAGAGAAGAAGTAGTGTCTTTTTGCCTGAGGAAAATAAAACAAACAAATAGCAAAAGAGCTAATTAAATCTGTTTTCCTAATAGATCTATCTTGTGGTTGATTGACTTCAGTGCTTATGAGTGCTCAAGTTCCAAATGAAACTTTTCCTACTTTTTTTTTCTTTCCTCTCTTTAATTGGGGCACTTTAACCTCAACTGAAGCATCTTTCATTAGGCTTTGAAGAATGTCATGATCGCGGTCTTTTGTCTGTGAAACTAGTTCCAGATCCTAGGTCTGGTTGAGTTACCCTGACTATGTCCCAAGGCCAGGTCAGGACAATACCCAATTACATACGCTGTACTGCCACTTGCCACAAAGTACACAGCCCTGCACACTCCAGCAAGTCCCTTGGTGTGGATGGTCAGAGGGCCAGGGCTGTGTTCAGACCGATGAAGAGTATGATCACAAAAGCTTTGTATTCATAGGAAGGGAGGCTAAGAAAACACAGAGCTAATTCCTTTAGTTTTGAATGGTACAAGATACTATTGTTTTATAAGACAGCTGAGCCGATTCTACAAACACCAGAGTCTTAAAAAAGATAAACTAAAGTTCTGGACTTGCAAAGCCAAGTCTACATCTGGTGTGAATTCAGTGGAAACAGGCTGATGTGTGGGGAATGAGAGGCTGGCCTGTAGCACAGAATCAAAATGGAGATCAAAAAGACCCTCTGAAGTGTGCTGTTGCCCATTTATGTTGCTTTACTGGCCTGCTGGCCACAAAGAAGTTTGATTCCTTTGTGCCCTGTATGGTAGGAGTACACAGTGAATTACAGGCCCTGCTCCCCAGTGTAGTTCATCTCATAAACCACCCACTGTTAATTCAATTCATCCAAGAAATCTGAGTAACAAGGTAGATTTGGGAAGCAGCTTTGTGGGTTGCCAAGACTCCACTGCACTCGTAGACAAAGAAAATTGCAGAATTGAGGATCCTCTGCCTGAGCAAGTTGAAGAACTAATTTCAAGAGCAACAGCTCATCTGTCCCAGATGACTCTTACCTGTAGGTGTTACAGAGTGAAGATTTTGGTAACAGTCTCCTTCGTTGGACAAACCATTAAATGACATTGTCTTTAGAGGAATGCAACAAGAATGGTTTGAATGTGGAGAGTAAACATGTGACCAGAAAAAATTGTATGTTCTTAACTCCAGGTGAGGCCCAGGGAAACAGAACTTGCACCCATCTTTAAGGAGAGACTTGGCTGCTCATGACAGCAAGCCTTGGGTTCATTCAAAAGGCAAGCAACAGACTTGTCCTTCTAGCAAAAGAGAAGAGGAAAACCAGAATTTATTGCTTGTACTTTATGTATTTCTAGGTTTGCCAGAGGTTGTCTACTGTTTTTCTCACTTTTTTATTTGTTTAAAATAAAAAAGTGTTCAGAGTTTCCTAATGTTTAAATGTTTATTTTCCTTTTGTTGAGATTGATGGGTCATTACCATTAAGTATTAGTTCTGCAGATATGAGTGTTTGTAGGCTTTGGTCTGTTCCTTTTAATGCAAAGCTTTTGGAGAAAATTTACATTCATCTAAGTATTACCATAAAGAGATTGGTTAAAAATCCCAAACCAGTCATGCTCTTTGCTTCAAAAGTTATGCTGGAATGCAAGGAATTCAGTCTGGAACAATTACTTTATTTGCAATGGTAACTTCTTAGCGAACCCTGGAATAGTTTATGTGGTTAAAAACCTTTTCAAGAGCAATTGAAAAATTATGTTATCCCATCTATTGTTTAAAGGATTCCATGTGGTACAGTTCTTTGAATATATGGGAAGCAAATGAAGCCAAAAAAGAAAATTTGGCAGGCAAAAATCAAAGTGCTTGCATTGGCCCTAAATCTAGATATATGCACATTAATGATCTCATTTGAAAGATGTCTATATTAAGATTTGAAAGCTCTCTGGGTTCCCAAGGGGAAAGCTCCTTGAATATTGTGATGTACCATGAAACTAAACAATTTTTCTTTCTGCAGAATAACCAGGGAATCAGAAACTCATTCTGTATGCATAACAAAGGACACATTAAGAGCATAGTCTTTTGGGTCACCTTGCTCAGCCGTACTTCATTAGAATTGTCATTGCAGGAAGGCACAAAACCAACCCTGCTTTGTACTTGCACACTTCTTCATTGGAAGATCTAAAAATACAGCGTAACCCGTTCAGACTCACCATGCCTGTATTAAGAAAGTTATCTGCAGCTGTCTACAGAGACACAGAGAAGGATGCAAAGGAGTTCAGCAAATATTCTGGCAAACCTTCCCATAGTGGTTTAAACTGGTAGTGCCTATAGCCTGCTCTGCGTCTGTGTTAGAGAGGACTGTTGTAGTGAAGCGGAGAGAGTGGAGTGTAGGATTGTGCTTAGCGGTGCAGTGTTTAGCCTTAGTCCAAACCTGCCTTCATCAGTGATTTAAGTAGAGATGCTGGACTTTGCATTGCAGTAGTTGAAGTGTGGACACACACGATCCCTCCTGCCAGCTCTGTTATTGTGAAAGAATTTTATAATAGGGAGAGCAGACATGAGCAGCACCCATGTCAGTCACCACACATTTCATCAGACCTCACCCAGCAAAGGCCAACATGATCCAGCAGCAGGGACAGCAAGGGTTATGGGACCCCAGAGAGAACTCTCTTGTTTTTCGCTCTGTTCATGAGATTATACTTTTCTTTAAAAAACCTAAAACAGCAACAGAGAGTTCTGCTTTTTCAGGCTGTTTTGCATGTAAGTATAGCCTATAGTAGTATTTTTCAAAACAACAGACCATGTTAGCAGTAGCATCTCATGCGTTCAACTTCCTAAGCTTGAGAAGACCAGTTCATTAACATCAATAAGATGAGTCATGTCAGATCTGCAGGATTGGGCCGTTTATCCCATTTTCTTCCTCTGAAGCACAAGCAGATCAGATATCTCATAAATTCTAATGATTGCAATGCCCACTTGCCAAGAGAAGAAGGGAGTGTTGCAAGTACTGTAAAATTCATTGTCCCATGTGTGTCGTATTAAATGGTGTAGCCAAAAGATTTCCATGTTAAGACTTCAACAGCAGTGCTCATTTTGGAGTGTTTTGTTAATCTAACCACTGTTAATTCTCAGTATGTCCCTTTCAGAACTGTCTTTGGAGATACTTAGAAGAACATGATAGCCAAGAAGACTGAGCAATCTTTGCATAAACAGTGGACCGGGCAGCTGAAGAGATGCCATAGGATTTCAGAGGATCACCAAATATTTGCAAATCCTTCAGCTGAACAAGACCACCCTTCTGAATGCTTTAATCCAGGTAGGATTGCTGGAACGTCCAAAAACGTAGCTTGAGGCCTTCTTGCAGGTGGGACTCTTCAGTGATTCCTGAGCCTTTTCTGGGGCTCTGCCTATGCCTGTATGTCCAGAGGTGGACCAACACAGATACTTGTTAATACAAGTTTAAATCCCACATCTTAGGGCAGTGGGTACACCCAGCATCCAACTGTTTCTCATCAATGCCATCCCATCCTTGTGAATCCTTTTATTCCCTGTTTTTCCTGATTTGTCCTAGGTGTTATAGTGGTCTGTCTATTTGCCTCTTTATTTTACTAGAGTGCCTTTTCCAGAGCTGTGTCCCTTAGATGCAGACACACAAAATATTTTGTACTACTGTGGCACCTTTCACTGAAGAAAAAGAGCCTTTTAGTAGAGCCAGAAGAGAAGAAATTATCTCAGATTTACAGGCTGGGAAGGCCCAGAGAGATAGCCTGATTTGCCTGGGGATACACAAAAGTCAGCAATAGAGGAGGCGGGGAATGAACATGTATCTCCTGTCTCCCTATAGCTTTTTTGCCATAAAGTATATTTCCTTTGCTTATTCATCACACCTTAAAAAATATCAAAAAGCTTCTGACCTTCTTTGAAAAATAGCTGAAGACAAACATCTGTTGTAAAATTAATATTTCTTAGTGGGTAAAAAGATCAAATGAACTTGTTTTCTATAGAATCTCAGTTCAATCCTCTCTAAAATGCTGGCTGCTGAGACAATGCTTTCCTGCCTTATTCTTTCACCGTTCACGCAGCATTAAGAAGCTCCCCTCTCCTCTGAGACCACAGGAGGTTTCACATTAGGTTGTTAACCTCCTTCCGATAATCTCTTCCATGCACAATCCAAGTTACATTTACATGCAGACATAATGTCATTCAGACCACTTTATGGCACTTACATCTCTCTTGTTGCTATGGGAAACACCGATAAGGAACTAATTAGCAAATAAAATATTTGAGGAGGAATGTGAAAGCCACTATTTGGTGGATTTGTGTGTAATAGGCAGTGACATTTTATTTGGCATTTGTCCTTACCTAGCTGAGCTTCTTCCACTGCAGCTTCAGCTACATTCTGTGTAGTCAAAACATGCTCTTCCCACAGGATTTAGAGGCTGAGACATGTGACTGTATCTGACCCTGGGGAATTTTACAATTCTCATGAGAAGAGGGATCGCTTTGAAAGTACTGTTGCTGGCATGCGAGCGCAGAGAGCACCATCCAGTGTCTAATCAGAGTAAATACACAAAAACGCGATGGCAATGTTACGAAGGCATATCTGCACATCTCATAGTCAAGCTACGGCTGGTAGGGTGCATGATGATTTCAGTAAAAAGAGGCTACAGTCAGTTATAGAAGCAGCTTATAAGAGAAGACTGGCAAAGTTGTCAGCCTTTCGGGAAGACATGAGACAACCTGGAAGATAACATCTTCTAAAGAAGAACTGTATTCTGAGTTAGAGTTTTTGATGGTTGAGGGAGCAAAAGACACAAGCAAGAGGAAGTGGAGGTGGCAATAGATGGGGCTGGTCAAGAAAAGTATGCAAATTAAATCCATGAAGGGAAGGAGCTATGGCACAGAGAGAAAATTGGGCCAGATCCTTATCCTGTAATCCTTCCCCTTTGCAGAGTGGAATCTGCAAAAAGAGGCTAGGAAGTTGCACTGGCAGCTGAGAAAATAAGGGAGAAGTGACTTCAGCTGCCACTGCCCAGTCTCAGCAGCCTTGTATTGCTTGACAAATGTAGGTAGTCCAGGATTTCAAGAAGGAAAATGTTTTGGAAAAAGATTTTGCACAGAAGTGTGCAATAAGTAGTAATTTTTCTTATTACATATGGCTACAGGCTTTTGATGGGCTAGAGAGAACAAACTAGTAGGAGAACAAGGAGTCCATGAGGCTAGAAATGGGCACAAGCAAAAATTAATATTATGTGCAAAGAAGTGATACCCAAATAGATGTCCAAGAAAAAGCATGCAACTTTTCCATGGACTAGTTGTGCAACAGTCTATGGAAACTCTAGGTAAACAAGGAAACAGGAATGTTTGGTATATTATGATCAGGATATTTATTGATGAAAGATTCAGAGTGCTCCAGTTTAGCACAATGTTTGTAGTAACATATCGCTAACATATCCTCCCTAAAATCAGAGTTTGGGCTGGCATAATTTAGAAATGCTGTAATCCAAGACAGCTCCTCTGTTGTGTTCAGTGTTCCCAGGAACAACTTAGCATGTGTTTGCTCTTACTCTTTTTATATTGAACTTGCAGAGCAGAACTCACTTCTTTGATTAATATTAAGCAGTGTTTTGTTTGTGCCCTGTGGCAGAAGTGCCCAGATGGAGTGGTTTGAATACTGAAAACATGAGAAGCATTTAATGTTCTATGGAGCTCTGTTAAAGTTGTCTGAACAGAACATCTGGTATCAAATCTTTGGATAAATCAGTTTCTGCAAGTATTTGGACCTGCTCTGGGTCTGTGCTTTGTTCCAGTTTTACATTCCCTCTTTTGCTTCCCTGTTTCTAGAGCCAATAGATGATGGTTTATTGCCTGGTGCAACCCATTAAAGTCTCTTTGTTGGGGCTTGGCAATTAGTTGAGCAGAAAGAGTATGAAAATCACTTCGGCATCTGTGAGGATGAAATGGCAACACTGACTTAAGATCTCCCTGAAAGGCTTTTTATCTGTCCTCAAGGTGACGAAGAAAGAAGAAAGAGTTGTCATCCAGAGACTTAGGGAAGACATTGCCTGATGTATTTGCAGTGTAACCCTGTTGGAGAGTTTTTGTCTGTATAAAACGTCTCTGCCCCCGACAGGGATCTAGCATGGATACATCCATGCAAGACCTCCCTGCCAGGGGAAGTGAATGGTATCCCACTGCTCGGCACTGACAGATCCCACTGCCAGTCCTGCTTCATGAGCAAGAAAAACTCCTGCAGAGTTGAAGAGTGAGAAGGGGAAAAGGGAGCTGTTGTCATATTGTATGACTGATGCCATGCAACAGATGGAAGTGCCCATACTTAAGAGATCCACGGTCCCAGTCTTCCAAAACACATACTGCTGCTGGGCACAGTGAGGAAGGGCAGGCTCACATGTTTTTCACTTCAATAACAGACAGCAGAGGCGAATCAAGGGCTGATGCTTATGGACCACTTAATTTAGAGGTGTTTGAGATTAACTCCTTTCACTTTAGGAAGTGTTTCAGCTAAGAAAGGCTGAGCACACAGAGCTCCAATTACTCTTCCTGGGACTTAGGACACTTCTCTCCTCTCCTGGGCAGATTTTCAGATGAGTGGTGTTGCAAATTGCCCAAATTTACCTGTGCACAGGCTCTGACTCGTGGAGCTATGACCAAAGCCATGAAAAAGCATCAAATAGGAATTCCAAAGTTGCATTCAGAATATTGTGAAGCAACTGTTTCACATGTAATAACCAAGAAAAATGTCTCACAATGTAATATTTTATGCTATTGAGGAATGCTATATTATGAGGAAATAAGATATTTTGAGTTATATACCTTTAGGATGTCTTGCTATGTTTAAAGGGCTGATTTTATTCTCTTTTGTCTTGTTTTCAGGCTTGATACATCAGGCAAACTTCAGTGGAATTATTCTTGCCTCACACCAACGGTAAGAGGAAAGAGAAGCAAGTTATTCATGTTTAATGTTGTTTTGTGCCAGATGTTCTGCTGGTAGAAATCCATAGCTCCACAGGCACCAATTTCTTCAGGATCTGGAATGTCTGGCCCAATTTCTTTCTCCATTCTGGATGGTCTGTGAAGGAAACTGCTTTATTTTGCAATATTGAATATTCATGCTGGGAAGTTATAAGCAAAAACAAAATAATGAGAGACAGGGTCTCTAATAAGCATCCTGTCACATGAGGGTCTGGTTCTGTTGAAGCAGATGTGGTTGCTGACTAGTTTCCAAAATGTTGTTGAGTGGTGATTAGATTCTGTCATACTGATGTTATCTCTCTGTGATCTCATTCAATACAAGTAGTTCTGTGAACAGTGAGAACTTTTTTCCTATGGATTTATATCTTGGATTGTGCTTCGGCATGGATTTTCTGATGTTTAATGGGGACTGAGTTCATTTTAGCCTGTTTCTTCAATGAGAGATGAATAATCTGTCTTCTTTACTTGGCCATCTACTTTCACAAGACTTGCAGGAATTAAGTATCTCAAGTATGTCAAATTTGAGTGGGAATTATGAACCAGTTCCAAAGTTATCTGGGGCCAGCTCATGTAAACAAACATGAACACCAGTCTCATTTTCTTACAAAAGAAAAAGGTAAGAATCAATTTTTAAATATTTTGTCCTTGTATATTACCTGCTTGATTCTATTCCATTTTATTTTTGATCAATCATATAAGATATGCTTTATTTGTAAAGCTGTATGAAATATAGGAAATTTTTTGCCATATTGAGTGCATATTAAAACATCATTCATTTATACTTGTTATGGGCCGCACAAGAGATTACAGTCTTTTTTTTATTGTCCTTGCTGGAGCATGGGAAAGCGGCAACATGCATTTTAACTTACATGTTTGCACAGGCAAGTGCAGGGAAAGAACAAATTGTTTTTCCTTTAGAATTAGACCTCACCAGTTCTGGTTTGGAAAGGAAGAAAAGAAACCTAGAATTGAAAATGACCTTTTGGGTTGCTGAGTCCAGTCTTCTGCTTCTGCAGTGAGCCAAGTTCCCATTCTTTTTCATAAACAGATTGTGCTACTTAAAAATATGCTCTTTCCTCCTTGTTGTTCCTTCTGTCCTCCCAGTTTCCTACTTTATTTGGGTGTTTGCTCCAGAATTTCCTTCTTCTGATAGGAAGAAAACTTCTGATTTCCATGGTCAGTTTATGCATGTTTGTTCTTGTTCTAGGAATGTCTCTTAGGTTGCTTAGTTCTTTTCTACACCATCTAACTAAACTGAGACTGTGCACGTGCTCTGCTGTGCCAAGTCCAGTAAAGGAGGCAGGAGGTAGTCTTCATAGCCAGCCCTTCACTTATTTCCCCCATACTTTAGCTGTTTAGAGCAAATTCTCCATGCGTTTTTCATGATATGTCACATTAAGCAAAGAGAAAGATCCTATGGATCATAGATAATTTGAGTAACTGGTCCAGTGAGAAGGGTGGTAGGAAGGTTGGCAGCAGTCTCAGGTCACTGACTATAGGAGGATGGTCTGCTGCACAGCCTAAGGGGGTCATACAAAAATTAAGGATACCATGAAAAAAGTGAGGAATTCATTGCCATTTTAGCTTGTTTGTACTAAGTAAGAGGCCTGAAGTCTTTCCAATTCCTTCCATGTTGATCTTTCAAATGTTGATAACAGCCAGTCAAGGCTTCATTGGTTTGATGGGGGTTTCCTGGGGCCTGACCTGGGAAACTGTAAGCTTCCTCAAGTTTCATGTGAAGGGTCAGGGTTCTGTACTTTCAGCAAATCTAACTTTTCTTTCACACCCTTCTCAATGACAACAAAAGTCCATCTTGATTTTATTCATTTTACTTGTATAACACATCTGATTAACCTTATTGTCATCTCTCTGATTAATAACGCTACTAGCCATTTAAACTCTCTGCTTATTTTTTACATTGGAAATGTAACTTTTTCTTGCTCTAGATTGAGAAATGTCTATTATATGGCTATTACAAAATGTCAGGAGGATTCAAGAAAAAAAGCGTTAAAAGAATCACAGTTGCTTCTTTCAAACCTCCTTGATACATTTTAAGTTACGAAGAGTAAAGAAAAATGACAGCTATCCAATTTTCTGCTTACATCTTGAGAACAGTCCTGTAAGACAACTCTGGAAGTCTCTCTCACTGTCTTTTTAATCTTCTGCAAGCTTAGTTTAGTTTGCTTAATGTAAATGAACAATTAGTTTAAAAATGAAAAGCATGAAGAGGGAGGGCAATAATTCAAGAGGTAGAAGTAGATGAGACAAGAAGGTAAGAAGTAGATCAGACAAAATTTGATGTGTTCAGCTTCACTTATGCCAGTGTAAAAGGTGCAATCTGTTTATGGTTGAAGAAGAGCTATCATGTGGAAACAGAACAAGAGCCAGAGGCCAGGGCTCACTCCTCTGCTGTTGCAAAGTAGCCAGATTTCTTCATATATTTGGTAATGGCAGATTAGCCCTTGAATCTAAGTTGGATCTCTGAAAGGTCCCAAGAAAGATGGCAATGGAAATTTTAAACGCAAATTTTGGGACTATGGTTGTTCTTGCTGTGGAGCTTTTCCTTTAGGAGACCTTGTCAGCTCGAACCAGTGTCTGTATTATGAAGTGACCCACACGTCGGTGCTAAGCAGCCATGCTTGGACGCTGGTGCAGAGGCCTGCTTCAGATTCTTTAGATGTGAGTGATTTCTGAACAATGCTCATCCTGGTCCCCAAGAAAACATATTGACAGCCAAAGATAACTGAAGTGGAATCTGGCTAAACTCATCATCTTCCACATTGGTCCCCTTCCTCCTCTGAGCCTCACCCTGTCCCAGGGCTCTGCACGGGTGTGTGTGGCCCACAGCCATCACCCAGGAATCTCCCCTGTGCCTGGCAGATTAAGATTGGGAGGGATCTTTCCTGTTTTCTGGCCCCTTTCAGGACTGACAAAAGGAAACCAGACACCGCCTGGAATTTATGCCAAAGCCTTCCAATTCTTTGTTAACTGGCAGGATGATGGATATTGGCCAGTGGTGTCTGGGTGTAAAAGAAAAAGGAAATCAGATGGGAGTCTAACAGGAACTGCAGATGGTTGGGGATGAATGTCCCAACTTTCTTTTTTTTTTTAATATTAAACTTCAACAAACGACGTAACAAAGAGCAGTCCACAGCCACACAGCATATGCTCATATCACCAGAACAGAAACACACACACATTCCTGCGCACCACACAAGTGCTGTTAGTGATCTCTTTGCCATGTTATTCCACCTTCATACTTAACTTTGATTGTTAGCCTGGCTATAAGAATATACTCTCTACCTGTGTGTCAGCTTGTTTCTCTCACCTGTCCCTTCTTAAGCCATTGACCATTTTAGCCACATCTAACAGAATAAGAGAAGTCTCAAAGTTATGAAATTCCTAAAAAATTCAGCACTATAGGTAGCCATGTCTGTATAGAGAATAAGGGAGGAAGACCCTTCTAAGAGGACAGAAAATCTACACTTGGGTAAATCCTTAAGACACAAGTCTGTCAGAAACCGGGCTTCAACAGCACTTAGCATAAAATGTTTGTTTATCTAATACTGCTAGGTTTTTCTGGGACTGGCAAATGAATTATTTAGTAATGGAAACTGCATGTGTATCTGTTTGGCTTTTGTGGGTTCATGTTATAGAGGACTGTAGGAGTGTCTGTAGGGATCACAATGACCAACTTTGTGTCACAGACCCTATGTCTTAACAGGACACAGAAATTCCCATTCAGCTGAGTAGAGAAGGGAGCATGGAGTGGCAAGCTTTAGCTTTTATTGCTAATGCTTTGTAAAATAACGTTTGTGGTCTGCAGACCCAGACCTGTGCAGGTCTGTGTGACCTAAGATTTATTACACCACTACCATCTCTGTGCATCTCTCTCCAGTTCCTGGATATGAAAGAAATTAAAGGTCTGAAAGTTCAGCTTTATGTTAATAGATCCAGATATACCCAATATTTAATTTCCCTGGACAAAGGAACTGCATCAAGGGTTGGCTTGTCCTATTATGTTGTGAAGGTGTCAGCACTGTGTGCTGCAAAGCTTCATGCAACCTTAGGGAAAAAAAAGAAAAAAAAAAGCCAAGTGTATGCTCAATAGAAAACAGATGGAGTTTTCATTAGATATTACTTTTAATGATCTGCTTTAAAAGTAGATACACCATTCTGAGCAGAAGAAGGGCCTCCTAATAGCTTTGTTTAGGTCCCAGGCTCATTATCTTAGCTACAGATAAGCAAAATTGCGAGATCTTTGTATGACTAGGATTTCCAGTCAAACTTGCCTACCATTATTAGAATTCCAAGCACAGCAAAACAATTTTGGGGTCTTAACAATATTTTTCCATAAGATGTATCTTTATTTAATGATTCAGAGTTATTATTATGGGCCTGGCAGTTAGTTACTCAATTTCTGGAGTATTACCATTTAACCTAGGTCAGAATAAAAATCCTGGAATATTCATTGCAGGGCAGACCTTTTGCTTCTTTGAGGGCCTCGTCTTCACAGTCAGCTTTGGTGTGACTCCTTCAAGTGGTCTTACTGGCTGCGAGAGGTGACCCCAGCACTCTAGAAAGCCTGAAGATCCTTCCTAAAAAGATGAAGCCTGCAATCTGTGCCTGTAGGTACTAAATCAACTTTTGACAAGTAAAGAACAATGTAGTCCCAGGGTTTTAGGAATAGATGGTTGCTGCCAAACCACAATAAATGCTTTTGTCTGGAACACATGGAACAGTAACATAGCAATGGAGGGTGTACCCTTGTGTATTATTCCCTCTGAGCAAATTCTGAGAGATGTGTTACCAGGATTCAGATAGATTTCATGGAACTAGTAGAGAAATAGGCTTTCATTTCCTTACAAAGGGAGGAAGAGACAATGGAACTCAGCAAAACATATGGCATTTTTTTTGTTCCTGTCTGAGAGTTATGCAAGCAAAACCCAGTGCCCATCCTCAGACAGTAGTCTCTAAAGGGAGACTCAATGTGAGAAAATTTGTGTTACCTTTCTTCTGTTACGTGTTGACAAAATTGCTTTATTTCCTCTGCATATGTATAAATACAACCTATGTCTTCAACTGATCTCCAGCTGGAGGGTATGAGTCAGAATCCAACCTTCTCAAAGTTCACAGAAGTTTGGAGCTGATGTTCTGGTTCACTGTCACCTCTGTAGAAAATACCTACATAAATAAAAAATACCTACATGAATAAAAAAGAAATAAGCCTCTTGTTTACATAAGAGGGACTAGAAGGATCAAATCCAGTGACACTCTATCACAAGCTATTAATTAAGCACTGTTCTGAAACTAGGTAGGTTTTTCCCAGTCTGTTTGTTAGAAACTTTCTTCAATTTCTAGATAGAGTTATTAATGACTAGTTTTCCACATATATTATTGTGCCAAAGCTGTCTTTTAGTTTAGACTATACACAAATAAAATGTGACCCTGAGTATTAGGTTTCTCCTGCTTTTTGTCTGTTTCAGGGCAAAAAAAAGAGCTTAAATATAAGGTCACCTTGTATTCAAGGTCAAATTATTTCCTCCTGAAATTCAAGGTGGGGGCGAAGAATAAGCAAAAGGAGCGATGATAAGAAAGCGCTTTATATTTAGGTTTGTGTAACATGGTCAGAATGGTCCAGCCTTTTAGCAACAGCATCGCTGCTCTGATGATTGCTCCTGTTATGTCCAAGTAAATATATCAGTTTTCATTCTTTGTGATATATTTGCAGAAATCAAGCATGTGCCCTCTCTCCCTATGTTACTAGAGTGAAAAAAAGAAACACTTCTCATACAACTGTTTCTTTCTTCTTCAGCCATTCAGGTGGCCTTTTTCTGATTCAGTGTAGCTTTCTGAGCATGGGTGACCAGACCTATACACCATTTGCACAAAGCCAGTTCCTTCAGATTGGTGATTACAACAAGAGGTAAGATGTTACCAGATACTATCATTTGTGAAGAGGACTGATTTTCTGAGGATGAATTCTCAGCAAATTCTAAGCAAGTGCCTTTATGAGGTATCTAGTTATGTAAACCTGGGAGACTCAAGGGGGAATCTTGTCCTAAGTAAATAACCTAAGATGGATCAATGAAAATATATACACCTGAACTGACAATGGGCCTGCTTCATACACGTGAATTAACCACCTGAACTGCTTGGAGTAGTAGCATATGGTATCTTTTATTCACAAGTGCGATAGTGTCTGTGTGTGCATGAAGAGCACTGACTAAAGCTATGTGAGTTACTGTTGGCGTGTTTCTAGCATCTCAGGAAAGGCAACTTCTCAACAAGGTAATTTGATCTTTTGGGGAGTCTTTGCTGCACCACTGAAGTATTCCACCAGTGAAGACTTCTGGAGAAGTCATAAGAGGAAATACTCACAAGTGACCTCCAGAGCAAGATACTCCTGTTGGAAAGTTGAGTCGTCTAAGATCTGATTTTAAGAGGTTCTGAATACCTTCTAGAAGTTGCTTCCTAAAGTGTCTGCACATCAGCACCCTACATATTTTAAACCAAGCATGCAAAAACACAGCATGGAGGGGCACTCTTAAATGTGGTGGCCTACATGACTTCCTTGTAGTCACTTGGCAGTGCAATAATAGAAATAGGAACATAGGCTTTCATATGTCTATTGTGTCCATTAGAACAATACTGCTGAGAGCAACTGAGACCAAAGGCCTGGCCTTCAAAATACGTGACTTGAAAGGAAAGCTGCATTTTTTTGGTAAGGTCCAAATGTATTTCATTCGGCTTTGCTGCTACTCCCAAAGTTTGGTTGTAAACAAGTATGATTTTTACCCTGGAAGCCACACATCTGGATTGCAGTGCCTGTAACTGTTTTCATCATCATGAGTAGTTATTGGCTTCGTAATGTTCTGCGTGTGCAGAAAACAGCTTGTAAGAGGTAACCTGAGCAAACTCTTGTTTTATAATTGAAGAGCTTAAATGTCTTAAATCACCAGTCTGCAAGGTAGCCACAGCCATTAACTTTCTATATATGATCCTGAAGTCTTAAAATTCTGCATTTCTAGCCCTGCAGAGTTCTTCTGATTCTGACTGCTCCCTATCGAATTTCCATGCTGACTCTTTGTCCAGATAGGTCAACTGTCCAAAGCAATGATGTACCAACTACTTTCATGGGAGATGAGTGTGAACCTGAGTAGAGCTCAACTGTAGGTATAAACTTTTTTGTAGCTACACAGCAATAAAACCTTGAAAATAATTTCTGTACATCATAAATATAGTGATGTAAGCTGTCGGGATTATCAATACTCAATGCGAAGTCACAAAATAATGTTGCACCTGAATAACTTCTGTTCAAGTAACAGGTTGTTTTCTCGCTGCACAGTTGGCATATCCTGGTGTCTTTGGATTCTGCATTGTGGATGCTGAATGTATTTGAGTTAATATTTAAAATGTTCTATGTCCCTTATTCCAGCCTCAGTTCCCCAAACCATGACAATGCAGGTGATCACAGAAAAGCCACTGGAACAAATAGCCACTGACTTCCAGTATGGACAAGGAACCACAGAAAGGGACAGGGAACTCGGAGACTTCCAATTTGTGTGCAGTTGAGAGAAAGCAGGAGTTTGGGGGTACGTGGCTGCTGACAGAATGAGAAGGGGACATGAACTGTTCACTCCAAAGGACTGAGGACAACTAGAGAAGGCTACATTTGTTTGGAGGAACTGACAGATTTCACTGCTTCTCTGCCTTCCCTTCCACTTCTCGGAAAGGTCATCCAAAAAGCCTTCCCAAACTTCCAAGCATGGTGGTAAGGTCCTCAGTGTGGAAGAGTAAAATAGAGTGCTTTTGCTGCAAATTTGCTGTTACCTTCTGCTCCTAAATTGTTCCTACTCCTAGTTAAACCTGTGGCTTGCCAACTGACTTCAGTGTAACTTGGGGCTGATTATCTCATGTTCCCAGTTTCCTTTACACTTGCTGGGCAATTCTTTGCTCTCCCAAGCAGAGGTATGGACAGAGCCATAGAACAGTCAGTCACTAACCACATCGCTTCAAGCAAACAAATAGGACTGTGCACTCCCAATCTGAGTAATGCCGTGATGTGGCATTGTTTGAAGCTCTGCAGACTCACTGATAGCGCAGACAAGGCAGGCTGTAAAGGGCAGAGACAGAGATGTTAACGTATGTTCACCTGGCATTCTCGTACCCCTCTTCTGACGGGGTATCTCTGTTGACCCATTTCATAAATCATTAATAAATGATACTCCTGAATACATCCTTTCTCTGTATCTTCTCCAGCACTAAGGATTAATTTTGCATGAGTCTATGCATTTACCCTGTTTTTTTATTTTACTCTGTTAATTTCAGCAGTCATAGAAATTAATCTCTTGGCCTGATTTTATGAATGATGTTCCACATTTATTACATATTACGACCTTTCTGGATGATATAAAGCCCAGTCTAGGGATCTGTCTTTGGTTCTGTCTAACAGTATTTTTCTTCTCTAAAGAACAATCTGTTGCAGTATATAGATACCTGTAATTTACCTCCTTTTTTTGAGTTTGAAGTAAGATCATGATTAACATTTTATATGAAGCAAGGTGGTGAACAGAAGAGTTCATTGACTTTGCAACCCTGGAATAATCCAAACACTGGTTTACATTCCAAATAAAATATTTGGTGAGTTTCACACCAGTCTTTACCAGTGCGTATCACAATGTTGCTGTTGGGAAAAACCTGAATTTATTAAGGCAGTATATTTTAAAAATTGGCTCCAGCACCACACAGCTGGCAACAAGGAAAAAATAATCTAAGGCAGCATGTAAAAAACTTGTTCTCTAGTTAGACTGTGAATTTTCCAATAACTGCCTCCAATAGACCACCCTATGACACTGATTGCAAACATATAAAGCCTGATTGTTTCCAAAGTCATATAAATAAAATGTAGATGTTGAAATGCCAACCTCCCACTATTCGCCTCCAACCTCTTCTTTTCATCTCTTACTGCTTATTTTGCTTTTTTCTTTCCTGGTGTCCTTCCTCTCCCTGATGTTTTCTTTCAGTACCACTCCCTCTTTTCCTCTCAGAACCGAGTGGAGCTTCTAGCTTTAATGGCAGAATAGGAGCCAACACACAATGAAAAGAAGCTGGGGTGGCAAATTGTGTGAGCACACCAAGCACTCAAGAAAAGAACAGTGCAGGTTATTTGTGTGTGCGCACAACTGCACATGCCACACACCTGGTACCAACCTGAGCAAACCAGCGTATCATTGGAACAGTAATTCTCTAAAGTATGAGCCTAGCTCAGTATGTTTTATTGTGTTATCGGTAGCCATTAGTTTTACAACTTGGAACTGTTCTAAGATCTCGTTTTAATCTTTCACCTGACATGCCTTTGCTTTAAATAAACAGGACTTAATAATCAAAGAGAAAAATACCTGGGGAAGTACAAAATGTAACTGGGATGAAGAGGTTTTTGGACTCTAGCAGTGTGTTTCTTGATTTTGAGCATGATGATGTAGAAGTGCTTCAAGCCATATATGAAAATAACTGAAAAATCTTCTCCTACCTGAAAGCGGCAATAAAAGTAACTTATTTTAAGCTGCTGCAGTCAATCATTGTTACATCACTACAATGAATCCCATTGAAGGGGACTGACAAAAGAAAGGGAGTACCAATTTTTTGCCTTGAGACTTGCGAGCATATTGAGGAGGCCAGGACAAGACCTGAGCTGCTGCTAACACCAGCCTGTGGCAGTGTACCACACGCTGACTGCTCTCTGCTCTCACTGAAGCTTCCCAGACAAAACCCTGGAGGAAGCCGCGATTACACACTGTTTGAAGGCCAGGAGAAAGATGTGTAAACAACTCAGTAGATTTTTGAGGCATCTCTTCTTGTCCTCTTGGAAACACAATATTTTTGCAAGGACAGGCTACTCATTCCTCAGAAAAGAACTAACTATGAAAACAGGAAAAATAGTAGACTAATTAACGTAGATCACTGAAAAACCCAAGAAGCTTTCGCTCCTGTTGTCTTGAACGAAAATACATCAAGTGCTTTCTGTTTTGTAACGTGCTTTCTGTAAATGATGTTAACTAAAAGACAACGTTGGTGTGAGGACAAGGCTGTTTTAACAAATAAACTTGAAAACCAGCTGGAACTCAAATATAGCTGTATGGCATGAATATGTAGTGAAACAAAATCTGTAAAATTTAGTGCTGTGCATCAGACATAGTTCTGACAAGCCATTGATCTTGCACTTCACAAGGTGAGCTGCAGTACAAGGTGAAATGGGATGCTTCTCAAGGATTTCTGCAGTTCCTGCTCCCAGTCCCTCTATCCTTTAAATTATCTTCTGAAAAAAAAACCCCAAAACGGAAGCATGTGTCAGTAAGGATACATGCTTCTGTTTTAAATTTGTCATTTCTTTGGCTATTTGGGTCAGTGACAAGTTTTTTTAAGTGTCTCTTGTTGGAGCTAATTAGTGTGAAATGTACTACAACTTTATCACTGTTTTCCTTACTAAAAATTAAGCAAGTCGATAAGAGTTCCACAAAACCATAATTAACTTTCCCTTTGAGAACAAAAAGGATGCATTTTAAAAATGTTTTTATTGCCTTAGTACTGCATGTTACACAAAAATGTCTTCCACAGCAAAACACACTAAGACAGGGATGAGTGCAAACCAAACAGATCAGAAGGTAAATTATCTATGAAACCACTTATTTCAATGCAACAGGGAACAGTAATAAAAGTTTCGAAACAGCTTTTCCTTCTCTGGAGAATACAGAACTCTTTTTTCTCTATTGCAGCTCCCAACATAGGTCAAAGTATTGCACTACACTGAGATTTCAATTCTTTCCCTCCCAAAGAGACCTAAACATTGTCCCCAACAGCACGTTTATTTTGTTGGAATAGAAGAAAAATCTAGTCCTGAGAAAGACTGCAACCTAGTCTTGCCAAGGCAATAGCTATGCAATGTGCTCTCTTCAGATGCTGGACAGAAAAGTAAGAAGAACTTGGAACATAAAAATATGGATTCCACACCACGACTACTTCTTAGATCTCTATTCCAATCAGTTTGTACTGACTTCCAAGACCATAACTTCTCCAGGAACACAGCTAACATGAGCACTTTACTTAGATGCTTCAACAGAACTACACAAATCTTACGTTCTGTCAGGCTTTCTTCTCTTAGCACCTCTACAAAAAGGAATTCTGAAGTCATGACCCATACCTTTATCTTTTGGTCCACACTAACATATTAAACAATGCCTTCCTGTACCTCTGATGCCAAATGAAACCAAAGTGCAGCTAAAGTTACCCAAATTCCTGGATGTGCAGCCATCTCTGGCACCACAGTTCATCTGATGTCAGCACTTGTTTATAGGCTGAAGTGTTTATAGGCTGGCAAATTCTCATTGTGAAGACCTGTTCACAGGCTAGTATAGCTTACAAAGTGAAAATAATAATTTTTCTTCCCTGTTTGGTATTTCTTTTAATGTTACGAGATAATTGACATTTCTTCCCTCTCTCTGCTCTCATTTATTAACGTGATAATGCTTCTGAAGTATTTCATAAATTCCATCCGAACATCTTCAGGATCTTCTTCTAAGTTGGAATGTATTAGTTTTAGCTTGTTCAGTGGGTAAGCTTTGAAGGTAAATAAAAAATAATTAGGTATATTCCTTTTATAAAAGAAATGTTCACAATCAAGGTCAAAGGACAGCTCATGCTGAAGTCAGTTGGAATTCAGTAGTACCCAATGTTTGAAACCCCAGATAACATATAAGATGTGAAAAAATGCATCATAGCTTGTTAGCATTACAAACAAATACAACTTGTTGCTAGATTAAATTCTTCAAACATTATTATTAAAGGTTAAAGTACTGGTTTTGGTCTCACATTCAGTTAGGCAGAATCAAACAATTCAGCACTGAATTGCAATCTTACTATTGAAGTCATACGTCATTCTTTGATTACTTCAAAATTACAGAACGATATTGTTATATTAAATATGTATTAATATATTAATACTTATTATAAACATGTATTTGTTTGAACACCAGAACAGGTTGCCTAGAGGGAGTGTGTGTTCTCATTTGTATAAACAGCCACAAATAATTTTGCAGTATATAAGGTATCTATTACTAATTTTAAGAGGAAGATTGTTAGCCTTTTATTTCAAAACGCTCCTATTCTTTTGATTGATAAAATGGCCTCAAAAGCATCAGTTAGCAAGAGATAAAATTCAATGTAAGAAACAAACTACTAGTGATGTCAAAGTATGGCAGGGGGTTTAAAAAAAAGCTGCATACTCATTGTGTGACCTTAGAGAAGTCACTCAAACTTTTCTTGTCTTTACTTTCCCTTTTGTGAAATAGGAATATTGCACACCTTCTAGATGACCTTTGAAATTCATTATTTCTGTTTCTGCAAAGCACTCTAGTATTCTTTGATTGGCAGATTTAAATGAAAAATGCAGGCCATAAGGTATGAACAATTTTAAAGATACATAGATCAATAAAAACCTGTGAGTTACAGATTGAGTTTTCCATCTTCTTACCCAAGGAGAGATTTTCTGTGTCCCCTGCGCTGCCTGGCTTGTGATGTGCAACTAGGAGACACTGACTATCAAGCAGTGGCTGCTGCTGCACGAAACAGGAGTACCACATTTCAATTTCTTTCAGGTGACTGGGCAGCTCAGGATTGAAGATTATTATTACGCCATGAGAGTCCTTCATCAGAGCTGGCCAGCATGTTTCAAACCTTGAAAAACAGGGGCATGGAGAATGGTAAGATTGATAGCTGGAAAACAGAAACATGCACTCAAACTTCCTCAAGTTTTCTTCTTCTGTCCTCAAGAACGCATTTCAGTACTTTATTATAACATTATTAATCTTGCCAGTGATCTATCGTATTCCAAGTATTTTTACTTACCTATTATGTTAATTGGTCCCATGATTTGCTGACAATATGGTATTTGGTCAAATGCTTATTTAAACTTTTTCCCTAAAAATGGATCTATCCAGTTCTCAACTGTAGCACTGGGAAATTAAGGCCTCAATCATACATATACATTGTTTGAAGTCCACTCACATAATAACTTCAAGGAAATAAAGGCAATTACAGAGTGGGCTTCTGTGTCCCGTACCTGTAACTTCATTCTAGGAGCTATGGACTTTACTGTTACACTCAGCCCTTATCCAAAACAAAGTTCAGTGTCAGCTGGGATGATGGCAGAGAGTACCTAGTATCAGATGCTTTATAGCAGAAAGCTATTAAAAAATGTAACGGGGTAAAGAGTTGGGAATATTCCTCATCTCAAAAAGATCATTGGTTTTAGGCCTTAAGTATGAATATTTTGTGTAAACAGAACTATTACGAATTAAGTAACTTGGAGGAAGTGACAATGATGCTGTCTTACTTTTGATCACCACTGCAATCCCACAGCTCAAATCGACACCCAGCTCCCTTGCTGTTCCCGTTCAAGTTTGGCTTCTCATACTCCAGGATCCTGTGAAAACGAGTGGATATACAATGTGATACCATGCTACCCACCACCGCAAGCAGAGCGCGGGACGTTCCGAGGGGCAGGCAATTGTCAGGGGGCTGGTTCAGTCAACATGCCGCAAAGTCTCGCTCACCTTACACCTTGCGTCGGGCTGTAGCTGCCAATCCCTTCCGTGCTCTCCGAAACAAAGTTTGCCAACACCGATTTTCCAGACTGGCAGAAAGTGGGAGTGAGACACCCGTAGGAATTTAATGTGCCAAAGTCACGACGAAGAGAAGAGCACGGTGTTTATCCAAGCACCCTGCTCTCCCTCCAGCTAAGGCCCCTGTGCATGCAGGCCTGCCCCCTCCTCCCTCCC